>NW_022987542.1:857550-1003793 GCF_902827165.1 Trematomus bernacchii | reverse complement strand
ATGACAGTTCTCAGTGTTCTTCATGATGGAAACTGTCTCTGTGATAATGACAGTTCTCCAGTGTTCCTTCATGATGGAAACTGTTCTCTCCAGTGATAATGGCAGTTCTCCAGTGTTCCTTCATGATGGAAACTGTTCTCTCCTGTGATAATGACAGTTCTCCAGTGTTCCTTCACGATGGAAACTGTTCTCTCCAGTGATAATGACAGTTCTCCAGTGTTCCTTCATGATGGAAACTGTTCTCTCCTGTGATAATGACAGTTCTCCAGTGTTCCTTCATGATGGAAACTGTTCTCTCCTGTGATAATGACAGTTCTCCAGTGTTCCTTCATGATGGAAACTGTTCTCTCCAGTGATAATGGCAGTTCTCCAGTGTTCCTTCATGATGGAAACTGTTCTCTCCTGTGATAATGACAGTTCTCCGATCTGCATGTGGTTGTGTGTGTGCATGTATATCCTCTGTGTTTGTGCATGTATATCCTCCCCTGTGTGTGTAATGTGTGTAAACACAACAGAGTGGGGAAAGAAATTTCCCTGTAAGGGATTAATAAAGTGTGTCTTCTTCTTCTTCTTCTTCTTAATGACAGTTCTCCAGTGTTCCTTCCTGATGGAAACTGTTCTCTCCAGTGATAATGACAGTTCTCCAGTGTTCCTTCCTGATGGAAACTGTTCTCTCCTGTGATAATGACAGTTCTCCAGTGTTCCTTCCTGATGGAAACTGTTCTTTCCTATGATAATGACAGTTCTCCAGTGTTCCTTCATGATGGAAACTGTTCTCTCCAGTGATAATGACAGTTCTCCAGTGTTCCTTCATGATGGAAACTGTTCTCTCCAGTGATAATGACAGTTCTCTAGTGTTCCTTCATGATGGAAACTGTTCTCTCCAGTGATAAGGACAGTTCTCGTGTTCCTTCATGATGGAAACTGTTTCTCTCCAGTGATAATGACAGTTCTCCAGTGTTCCTTCAGATGGAAACTGTTCTCTCCAGTGATAATGACAGTTCTCCAGTGTTCCTTCCTGATGGAAACTGTTCTCTCCAGTGATAATGACAGTTCTCCAGTGTTCCTTCATGATGGAAACTGTTCTCTCCAGTGATAATGACAGTTCTCCAGTGTTCCTTCATGATGGAAACTGTTCTCTCCAGTGATAATGACAGTTCTCCAGTGTTCCTTCATGATGGAAACTGTTCTCTCATCCTGATAATGACAGTTCTCCAGTGTTCCTTCATGATGGAAAACTGTTCTCCCTCAATCAGTGTTATATTTCCTGGAGTTATATCCAGTTTCCTTCATGATGGAAACTGTTCTCTCCAGTGATAATGACAGTTCTCCAGTGTTCCTTCATGATGGAAACGGTTCTCTCCTGTGATAATGACAGTTCCAGTGTTCCTTCATGATGGAAACTGTTCTCTCCTGTGATAATGACAGTTCTCCAGTGTTCCTTCATGATGGAAACTGTTCTCTCCAGTGATAATGACAGTTCTCCAGGTTCCTTCATGATGGAAAACTGTTCTCTCCTGTGATAATGACAGTTCTCCAGTGTTCCTTCATGATGGAAACTGTTCTCTCCAGTGATAATGACAGTTCTCCAGTGTTCCTCATGATGGAAACTGTTCTCTCCAGTGCTTAATGACAGTTCTCCAGTGTTCCTTCATGATGGAAATGTTCTCTCCTGTGATAATGACAGTTCCCCAGGTTCCTCCTGATGGAAACTGTTCTCTCTGTGATAATGGACAGTTCTCCAGGTTCCTTCATGATGGAAACTGTTCTCTCCTGTGGATAATGGCAGTTCTCCAGTGTTCCTTCATGATGGAAAACTGTTCTCTCCAGTGATAATGACAGTTCTCCAGTGTTCCTTTCCTGATGGAAACTGTTCTCTCCAGTGATAATGACAGTTCTCCAGTGTTCCTTCATGATGGAAAACTGTTCTTCCTGTGATAATGACAGTTCCTCAGTGTTCCTTCATGATGGAACTGTCTCTCCTGTGATAAAGACAGTTCTCCAGTGTTCCTTCATGATTGGAAACTGTTCTCTCCTGTGATATTGACAGTTCTCCAGGTTCCTTCATGATGGAAACTGTTCTCCTCCTGTGATATTGACAGTTCTCCAGTGTTCCTTCATGATGGAAACTGTTCTCTCCTGTGATAATGACAGTTCTCCAGTGTTCCTTCATGATGGAAACTGTTCTCTCCTGTGATAAATGACAGTTTCCAGGTTCCTTCATGATGGAAACTGTTCTCTCCAGTGATATTTGACAGTCTCCAGTGTCTTCCTGATGGAAACTGTCCTCTCCAGTGATAAGACAGTCTCCAGTGTTCCTTCCTGATGGAAACTGTTCTCTCCTGAGATAATGACAGTTCTCTAGTGTTCCTTCATGATGGAAACTGTTCTCTCCAGTGATAATGACAGTTCTCCAGTGTTCCTTCCTGATGGAAACTGTTCTCTCCTGTGATAATGACAGTTCTCCAGTGTTCCTTCCTGATGGAAACTGTTCTCTCCAGTGATAATGGCAGTTCTCTAGTGTTCCTTCCTGATGGAAACTGTTCTCTCCTGTGATAATGACAGTTCTCTAGTGTTCCTTCCTGATGGAAACTGTTCTCTCCTGTGATAATGGCAGTTCTCTAGTGTTCCTTCCTGATGGAAACTGTTCTCTCCTGTGATAATGACAGTTCTCTAGTGTTCCTTCCTGATGGAAACTGTTCTCTCCTGTGATAATGACAGTTCTCCAGTGTTCCTTCCTGATGGAAACTGTTCTCTCCAGTGATAATGACAGTTCTCCTCGGTGTGTTCCTCCGGCAGGTCGAGCCAGGTGTGTTCGCTGGACTCATGCAGCTCAGGTGTGCTCAGAGGACAGAAACTCGGGGGGGAAACCCTCGAGTCCCGACAGCATCAACTCCCCAGAACAGTGAGTGCAAAGAACATTCACTTCATAGCCTGGTGATGGAGGAAACACTCAGTCTACAATAACATACAATCAATATAAGTCATTTTATTTTCAGGATAAAGGTTATGCCAGGGTACGTGTTACACATTCAAGGAAATACGCTTTGAGGTTGCAAACTGGAAAACAACTATTTACGATTTAAATTTAAATATACAAATGAACCTAAAAAACGCATGACAATAAATACATGAAATGATACGATAAACTACAGTGTGCTTACAGCTTACCTCCGGGTCGGCCTGCAAAAATAGGTCATCCCTGCACCATTCTATTCTGAATGGATGTTAGACACATATCCTTTGCAGATGTTTAGTATTTTAGTGTGATTTGTAGTTTTAACAGTTGTGTGGTGTCTCCTGTCAGTGTGCAGCGGCGTCTCTCCGTTCAGCTGCCGATCCTCCATCTCTCCTACCTGCCGGGCGGCGTCAGCGCCAGCAGCTCCAGCACCTTCCAGCAGGACCACTTCCTGTTCCCCTGAAGACCACTTCCTGTTCTCCTGAAGACCCCTTCCTGTTCTCCTGAAGACCACTTCCTGTTCCCCTAAAGACCACTTCCTGTTCTCCTGAAGACCCCTTCCTGTTCTCCTGATGCCACAGCATTGTTCGACCAATCAGGTGGCAGCTGGGACTGACTGCTCCTGTTTCTATTTTTATATTTATCATATATGGAAATGCATATAGTATTTTATATATAGGATTAAAAACAATGATACATTGAAAGGCTTTGTATTTTACTCCATCAAAGTGAGTCTGATTGATAAGTTGGTTTGTAATAAACAATGAAACAGAAGACAGACGTTTATGAAGGTGAAAACACATCAACATTTCAAAAACACACACAAAATGTTTTTAAGGCAAAAGAGAAAACATGACATTTCAGAAAATAATATAATATTTAAACACTAAAACAGCATTTATTGTAGTTTCAGCTTCAAGGCCACTATAACAATGATTCCTGTTTAATGACCTGAGGAACAAATCCCCAGACAGACAACAAACAAACGGATGGACATTTTAAATCACGTGTGAAGTTGAGCTGCTCTCAGGATCAACATCTGGTCGATTCAGGGGATTTCTAGTATTATGAAATCCACGTCAACATGATCTTTGAGCCGCAGTCAGTCAACAAGCCGAGGCCGCAGCAGAACTCACCGCCAGAAATGTAAATGTGTCTTAAAAACTTTACATCAATTCATCCATTTAGTGCAAACTATTAAAAATGACTTACATAAAGTTGCATGTCGTCAGCATAAGGATTATGTGTGTACTTCTGAAGGACAAGATAACACTACAAAAAGCAGTTGTAATTATAAAAATGAATCGAGAGTGTTGCTGTTATTTTTGGTTATCCATTCACTTTAGAGGCATGTACGTTCTCTCCAAGAATTGAAGGAAACAGGGCGAGAGTGACTGATATACTACGGAGGCCCTGAAGGGACATTGTTGGGCCAACGGGTTAGTTCTCATTAAAGTTACCAGTGCCCAAAGGAGGAAGTGGGCCACCATTTAATTGCAGACTGTTCTGTTAAAGTGTGGAAATGACAGGAAATACATTGAGTTATATTTCAAAGTCAGGGCAGCAGAGCCTTTTGCACACCGCCTTAATGTTTACTTTCCTTAGATCTGCTAAAGAGCGAGCTCAGGCTGCTACAGTTAACCACACACACACCTGTTCACACACCTCTACACACCTCTACACACACCTCTACACGCATATAGCATAGGTCTCAGATATATACAAATATATAAAAAAACATGTCTATGAAGTGTTTTGCTCAAAATACCAAACAGATCATGCATTCTAGCCATGCCTCATCCCCCTCTATTTCAGCCCTGGATCTGGATCAGCTCCGTTGTTCCCCCGTTTTTAGAGATGTGGGTACGGAGGAAAAGAGAGGGGGTTTTATTTCCTGACACTTTGTGAGTCTCCTGACACACCGGGGACACACCGGGGACACACCGGGGACACACCGGGGACACATGTTGATGTAGAAAAGACATAAAAAAGTGCATTTTGCATAATAGGAGACCTTTTAAGGATCTGCAGCTAACGTCTTGTTGCCTGATAACACAGACACTCAGAGGTAATGGAGTCCTTGCCTCCATGGGTCAGTGCTGTTTTGGAAAAGAGAGACGTACACGATATTAAGCAGGTGGTCATAATGTTAGAACTGATCGGTGTATGTCCTTCACTTTGCACTAAACCTGCATGTACAGAATCCTCTCCAAGAAGAGTGGTGAAATCCTGGTTTTTACTGTCAGCAGTTTGGAAATAACTCGCCTCCATCCAAGTCAAATGTTGATGTTGGAGGAATATCAGCGGGACTTTCCAGAAAGCGTGATCAGAGCCGACAGGAGGAGAGGCAGGAGGAGAGGCAGGAGGAGAGGCAGGGGGAGAGGGAGGAGGAGAGGCAGGAGGAGAGGGAGGAGGAGAGGCAGGAGGAGAGGGAGGAGGAGAGGCAGGAGGGTATATAACCTCCTGAATGTGTCCTGAGATTATAATCCAACATGTCTTCCTGCATCACGCTCCTCTGCGCTCTGCTGCTGCTGCTGGGGCTTTCTGTGGAGGCTTCCTCTGGAGGGGGTGAGGTCTACTGTTACTACAAGATCTGAGTACTTATACTGTTACTACAAGATCTGAGTACTTCTACTGTCACTACAAGATCTGAGTACTTCTACTGTTACTAGAAGATCTGAGTACTTCTACTGTTACTAGAAGATCTGAGTACTTCTACTGTTACTCTAGAGATCTGAGTACTTCTACTGTTACTACAATATCTGAGTACTTACTACTGTTACCTACAAGATCGGATTACTTCTACTGTTACTCTAGAGATCTGAGTACTTCTACTGTTACTCTAGAGATCTGAGTACTTCTACTGTTACTCTAGAGATCTGAGTACTTCTACTGTTACTCTAGAGATCTGAGTACTTCTACTGTTACTCTAGAGATCTGAGTACTTCTACTGTTACTACAATATCTGAGTACTTATACTGTTACTACAAAATCGGATTACTTCTACTGTTACTCTAGAGATCTGAGTACTTCTACTGTTACTCTAGAGATCTGAGTACTTCTACTGTTACTCTAGAGATCTGAGTACTTCTACTGTTACTCTAGAGATCTGAGTACTTCTACTGTTACTCTACTACCAGATCTGAAATCTGAGTACATGCCATCTGAGTAGTTCTACTTTGAATCAAGTACAAGATCTGAGTACTTCTACTTTTACTCTAGTACCAGACCTGAGTACTTCTACTTTTACTCTAGTACCAGATCTGAGTACTTCTACTTTTACTCAAGAACAAGATCTGAGTACTTCTACCTGGATAAAGGTGTCTCTATTTTACTTGTATTTGACTTGCACTATTGTATCTGTGTTATTGTGTTGCTCTGTTGGAGGAGCCTGTGACCTCAGATCTTCATTGTCATATCTATACTAGAGATGGGTGAGTCCTGATTCATCCGGATCATTAACCCGGATCCTAGTAATGAGCTGGTCGTGACGAGTCTCCCCTCTCCATTAACCCGAGTCCTTTGAGTCCTACACCTGGTGACGTACACATTAAAACTATAAATTGCGTCACTCACTGATCTCATTATAACATGTAAAATCACATGACAACGTACCCCAGTCCATCTGCCTAGGCTTTAGCAAGTAGGATAGCTGCCAGAAGTGATCGTTTGGCTCAGGGGACGCGGATCAGTGAAACTTCCTGCAGACTCGTGCAGACTCAGAGCCGTAACCGTAGCAGATCTAGAGATCCAGAGATCCAGAGATCCAGAGATCCAGAGATCCAGAGATCCAGAGATCCAGGCAGACTCATCATGCACGAGTCAACAGGAGACTCAGATTCGCAAATCCTGACTCACTGAATCAAGGGAACTTCCTTCACTTCCTGCAGACTCGTGGGGACTCAGAGCCGTAACCGTATAGCAGATCCAGAGATCCAGACTCGTCATGCACGAGCATATCCGCGGGAAGTCATTTTACTTAGGGGGTGCGGCCAAAGTGGGGAGAGATTTCAACAGTAACATGAAGTTTTTCAAATGTACACCATTCGCCAACAGGGGGTGTTGCAGCTACTTCCCGCGGCTATGTGCACGAGTCAACAGCAGACTCAGATTCGCAAATCCTGACTCACTGTGCAAAACACAGCAGACTCGTGCGGACTCAGAGCCGTAACCGTATAGCAGCAGATCCAGAGATCCTGAGATCCAGACTCGTCGTCATGCACGAGTCAACAGCAGACTCAGATTCGC
Organism: Trematomus bernacchii; assembly: GCF_902827165.1. Taxonomy (NCBI): domain Eukaryota; kingdom Metazoa; phylum Chordata; class Actinopteri; order Perciformes; family Nototheniidae; genus Trematomus; species Trematomus bernacchii. The sequence goes on along the minus strand of NW_022987542.1, from coordinate 996,586 downwards.
AAAATCGCAAAATAACCCTTTTTGTTTGTGATCAACATTTTTTTATTAAAGCAAAAGACACCACTTTACACAAATATAACACATACAAACACCAGTACTGCAATGATTAAGCAGTCCATGAGAAAAGAGGGGGGGTGGGCATATGATTAGATCTACATGACTCATGACTCGAAGGACTCGTATGATCCGGATCTCTTCAATGACTGACTCAGCAGACCGTACAAGGACTCGGATTTGCCATCTCATATCTGCACTGTAGCTATATGTACACATGACAATAAACGCCTTGAAACTTGAAACTCTAAAGAACGAGCTTTGTTTTAAAGATGAACGCTGATGTGTTTCAGGCGGCACGACCTCCCACAGCTACGACCTCTCGGGGTCAGAGCTCCGGCGCATCTACAACTCCCCGGTGTTCATGGCGGAGCGTCTGAAGAGGCCCCTGGACGGACAGTCTGTGCGGATCGGGCCCCTCAGCCACTCTGGAGTCAGGTCAGAACCCCTTCTTCACACCCCTCATTACAGACAGCAGACTGGTTATTTAATCCAAGGGAATCCACTCCTAACGAGTCGAGCTAGAGATGGAGATTATTAGCAGAGTGACATTTTAAAATACATGTTAAATGAGCAACAACAACACATTTGAACCTTTTATGATATGGTGATGATAACCCCCCCCCCCTGTTTTCAGTATTTCTTTTTCATTTAAACGTACTTTAATTTATGTTCTTTAATTTCTTTGATTTCTTTAATTTCTTTATTTAATTTCTTTATTTAATTTTATTTAATTTTATTTAATTTTATTTAATTTAATTTTTATTTTATTTTATTTATTTTATTTATTTTATTTATTTTATTTTATTTATTTTATTTATTTTATTTATTTTATTTATTTTATTTATTTTATTTATTACTTAACTTTATTTCATTTATAATGAACTGAACTTAACATAAGTGTTAGGGTTCATTTATGACTTTTTCTATTTTAATTTAATTACATTTAATGAATCTTAATTATTTTTCTCTTGCTGGCTGAGCTTGCCGCGCTGCGTGATGAATAATTAACATGAATGTATAATAATGGTCTCTCCTGTGTGTCTCAGAGTGACGCTGGCGGATGGCTCCCAGTGGCTCGTCCATAAGGGAGGAAACTACGGCGTCTCCTCCAACACCGTGGTGGTCGCCGCCCGGCACATGAGCCCCGCCTGGCAGGTACATTTTAGCCTTTGCAGACCATTTACATGCACTAACACCTATAGTATTTGTATTATCTTTTCAATTTACACACGGCATCTATTTCACGTCTGTCCTCCTGGAGAGGGATCCTCCTCTGTTGCTCCTCCAGGTTTCTGGAGTGTTTCCTTGTTCGATGTGAGGGTCAGAGGACAGAGGGGGTCGTACTGTCAGAGAGGGCAAAAGTACACAGATCCTTTACTCAAGTAAAAGTATAGATACTCGTGTTTAAAAATACTCTGGTAAAAGTAGAAGTACTGACTAAACTTCTTTACTCAAGTCAAAGTAAAGAGGGCTTTGAAATGTACTTCAGTAAAAAGTACCCATAACTAGCAGCTGTTTTAAAGAGTACCTGACCTCCCTTTATATTAATAGAACAATAATGTCATTGTTAGCTAATGAATGTTTCCATGCTGAACAACGGCAACATGACAACGTTTTCATTGGTCCCTCTTCTTTAGAGAAGACCAGGAAATGATGGATACACGGATCGTGTTCAAATCAATAGGCACGCAATGACTCTAAATAATAATGATCACGCCACCAAACACACATTCAAACTAAAGGAACCAGCCTGTTTGGGAAATGTGAGAAGTAGAAAGTACAGGTATTTGTGTTCAAAATGTAAGAAGTAGAAAGTACAGGTATTTGAGTTCAACATGTAAGAAGTAGAAAGTACAGGTATTTGGGTTCAACATGTGAGAAGTAGAAAGTACAGGTATTTGGGTTCAACATGTAAGAAGTAGAAAGTACAGGTATTTGGGTTCAACATGTAAGAAGTAGAAAGTACAGGTATTTGGGTTCAACATGTAAGAAGTAGAAAGTACAGGTATTTGTGTTCAAAGTGTAAGAAGTAGAAAGTACAGGTATTTGTGTTCAACATGTAAGAAGTAGAAAGTACAGGTATTTGTGTTCAAAATGTAAGAAGTAGAAAGTACAGGTATTTGGGTTCAACATGTAAGAAGTAGAAAGTACAGGTATTTGTGTTCAACATGTAAGAAGTAGAAAGTACAGGTATTTGTGTTCAACATGTAAGAAGTAGAAAGTACAGGTATTTGTGTTCAACATGTAAGATGTAGAAAGTACAGGTATTTGTGTTCAACATGTAAGAAGTAGAAAGTACAGGTATTTGGGTTCAACATGTAAGAAGTACAAAGTACAGGTATTTGTGTTCAAAGTGTAAGAAGTACAAAGTACAGGTATTTGTGTTCAACATGTAAGAAGTAGAAAGTTCAGGTATTTGGGTTCAACATGTAAGAAGTAGAAAGTACAGGTATTTGTGTTCAACATGTAAGAAGTAGAAAGTACAGGTATTTGGGTTCAACATGTAAGAAGTAGAAAGTACAGGTATTTGTGTTCAACATGTAAGAAGTAGAAAGTACAGGTATTTGTGTTCAACATGTAAGAAGTAGAAAGTACAGGTATTTGTGTTCAACATGTAAGAAGTAGAAAGTACAGGTATTTGTGTTCAACATGTAAGAAGTAGAAAGTACAGGTATTTGTGTTCAACATGTAAGAAGTAGAAAGTACAGGTATTTGTGTTCAACATGTAAGAAGTAGAAGTACAGGTATTTGTGTTCAAAATGTAAGAAGTAGAAAGTACAGGTATTTGGGTTCAACATGTAAGAAGTAGAAAGTACAGGTATTTGTGTTCAACATGTAAGAAGTAGAAAGTACAGGTATTTGGGTTCAACATGTAAGAAGTAGAAAGTACAGGTATTTGTGTTCAACATGTAAGAAGTAGAAAGTACAGGTATTTGTGTTCAACATGTAAGAAGTAGAAAGTACAGGTATTTGGGTTCAAAATGTAAGAAGTAGAAAGTACAGGTATTTGTGTTCAACATGTAAGAAGTCAAAGTAAAAAGTCGTCAGAAAAATAAGTCGTGGAGTAAAGTACTGATACCAGAAGCATGTACTTAAGTACAGTAACAAAGTATTTGTACTCCACTATTTCCCACCTCTGCGTATTGTCGTATTGATATTCTGTACAAACTTTAAAGGGGACCTATCATGCAAAATTCACTTTTTGATGTATTTATACATAACTACGTGTCCCCGGTGTGTCAGGGAACTCACGCAGCGTCAGAAAATAAAACCCTCTCTCTTTTCCTCCGTACCCAAATCTCTAAAAACGGGGGAACAACGGACCTGATCCAGATTTGCGTCCGATATGACGTAATATCTGAAATGTGGACCCACGGCCCTATCAGAAACGTTGCTATCAGAAACAATGCCCGACTGTTTTGGACGTAATATGGTCTATGTTTACATTAGTATCGCTAACACTCAGAGCTAACCTGTACTGGAGAGCATGTGTGTGAAGAAGCAGGAAATAAAAAGGAACTCACCTTGTGGTATAACCGGCAAGAGAGAAAGCCTTTGAGCTCCATACTGTTTCAGAAACAATCCTTGATAATCCATGATATGGCGTTTCATCACGGCAGTATCTGCCGGTAGAATCTCCCGCATGAGCAGGCATAAGCTCCGCCCCTCTTTTTTATCATTTATTTTTTTAAAGCTTTATACCCAAAATCAGCACTTTTGAAACAGGAAGTGAAATAGAGGGATATGAGGCATGGCTAGAATGATCTGTTTGGTATTTTCAGCAAAACACTTCATAGACATGTTTTTTATATATTTTTATATATCTGAGACCTATGCTATTGCCTAAACATAGCATGATAGGTGACCTTTACTGAGACAGATGTAACATTTGTGATATTGGGCTATATCAATAAACATTGATTGATTGACTGACTGATTGATTGATTGATTGATTGATTGATTGATTGAATACAGGACGGGAACACAATATGGCCTCTTTAAAGTATTTGCCTGTTTTTCCAGGTCGTTCGGACGCTGGATTTCCGGGGGACGAAGAAAGTCGCTGACTTCGTGGCGGTTGGCGGCACCGACTACAGCCTCTTCTTCGATAACTGTCACCTGGCATCTCGGAGGATGATGGGACAGTAATAAAGAGATCCATAATTTGTCACCCTGCCCTTGACTTCCATTATTTTATTTCACACCCACCTTGTTCTCATTTCTGCTTTGCTCTCGGCTCTTTAACGAGTGTTTTAAATGAACGGGTCTTTTGTGGCGATGCTTTTAGTGTTTGGTGTAAAGCTCTTTCAAGTTGCTGATACACACTTTAATAAACACGCCTCTGATGAACGGATAATTAAAGGGAGACTCCAAAAGGTTCTCATGTGATTGTTTTTCCACCAGGGGGCGACGTGTACTGCTAGATTTCAGAGTGCTGCTGCAAAGACTTTATGATCTAGAAGAAACTGGAGATGAATAGAGGCACTTCAGAATACTCTATCCCAAGAACATGTGGGTTTCATATTCATACAAACATATGAAATAAAAATAATAATGCCAATTGAAAAGATAAAAGAAAAATGTGCATTAAAAGATCCAATAAAATCAAAAATGTGTTTAAACATAAGAAATACAAATATAATTGTGCATTAAAAAGAGAAAATAAAAGTACAAATATTCATTTAAACAAATATACTTAGAAATTAAAGTAATGTGCATTAGGAAGATGAAATAGAATATTCGAACAAGTTTTTGAGACTCTTTGAAACTGCATTTCTTTGTAATCTGTGCAGTGACGTGTTCCTGATCTCTGCGGGAAACAACAGACAGTCTGTCCTGCAGAGACGTCGAGTGTGTGATGAGTGTGTGATGAGTGTGATGAGTGTGATGAGTGTGTGTTGAGTGTGTGATGAGTGTGTGATGAGTGATGAGTGTGTGAGTGTGTATTGAGTGTGTGATGAGTGTGTGATGAGTGTGTGAGTGTGTGTTGAGTGTGTGATGAGTGTGTGATGAGTGTGAGAGTGTGATGAGTGTGTGATGAGTGTGATGAGTGTGTGAGTGTGATGAGTGTGATGAGTGTGTGAGTGTGTATTGAGTGTGTGTGTGTGTGCTGCCGTGTGTTCGTGTGTGTTGAGTGTGTGATGAGTGTGTGAGTGTGTGTTGAGTGTGTTTTGCGTGTGTCTTGAGTTGTGCTTGTGTGTGCTGCGTGTGTGCGTGTGTGGGTTGCGTGTGTGCTGCGTGTGTGCTGCGTGGCGTGTGCTGCTGTGTGCTGCGTGTGCTGCGTGTGTGCGTGTGCTGTGTTGTTGCTGCGTGTGTGCGTGTGGTTGGCCGTGTGTGGCTTCGTGTGTGCTGCTTGTGCTGCGTGTGTGTTAAAGCGTGTTTGGCGGCTTGGTTGCGTGGTGTGATGAGTGTGTGAGGAGTGTGTGATGAGTGTGATGAGTGTGTGTTGAGTGTGTGAGGAGTGTGTGAGGGGTGTGATGAGTGTGTGATGAGTGTGTGATGTTCAGGAGCAGAGGATCATTATATCACACTGAGAGGTTTCTGTTTATTACGTAAACACGTTACATAATTCACCAGAGCTTTGTGACTGAAAGGTCCCCTAATAAACTCTCCTTCATCAATATATTATAGGTCTCAGAGAACCACGGCACTCTGGAGAAAAGTATAAGGTTGGAGAAGTCGTTATTTAATTTAATCTGGCTTCGTATGATTAAAAGCAACACGATCATCGACCCGACGCAGTCCCCCGTTGTTGTTGTTGTTGTTGTGAGCGCCGTTGGGGAGCAAATCAGCGATGTAAACGGTGACGTCATGACGCAGCAGCGGCAGCTGGGCGGTGTGAACAGAGCAGGAGCAGAAAAGGGAAACCGGAGCTGAACCAGAAAAGCTCTAGCTAGGAGCTAGAAAGGGAAAAGCGCTGGTGTGAAAGCCGCATGATTGGCTGAAACACCAAACAGATCATTGCAGCATTACCCATAATCCCCTCTGTTTCAGCCCTGTTTCCAAAGTGCTGATTCGCTGTCTGTTACTTTAGATGAAAATAAGGAGCCCCTCCCCACACCCCTCTGAGGGAGATTTGGTTACAAAGAACTCAATGGTGCTCTAGGAGGAGATTCAGGTGATAAGGTGGGGGGGGGGTTACCTTGGTTGCTGATTGGCTAATGGTTACACAAGACAACACATCGTTATGACATCATCAAGTGGCCAAAATCTGATCAGCTCATTTTCAGACAGGTTTTTATAGAAATGGATCAAAAAGAGAGAGAATCTTTGTTCCTGAAACTTTCAGAGTCTCTTTACACAGAGGGGACACATGTTGATGAAGAAGAGACATGAAGAAGAGGGGACACATGTTGATGAAGAAGAGACATGAAGAAGAGGGGACACATGTTGATGAAGAAGAGACATGAAGAAGAGGGGACACATGTTGATGAAGAAGAGACATGAAGAAGAGGGGACACATGTTGATGAAGAAGAGACATGAAGAAGAGGGGACACATGTTGATGAAGAAGAGACATGAAGAAGAGGGGACACATGTTGTTGAAGAAGAGACATGGAGAAGAGGGGACACATGTTGATGAAGAAGAGACATGAAGAAGAGGGGACACATGGTGATGAAGAAGAGACATGAAGAAGAGGGGACACATGTTGATGTAGAAGAGACATGAAGAAGAGGGGACACATGTTGATGTAGAAGAGACATGAAGAAGAGGGGACACATGGTGATGAAGAAGAGACATGAAGAAGAGGGGACACATGTTATGGAAGAAGAGACATGAAGAAGAGGGGACACATGTTGATGTAAGAGACATGAAGAAGAGGGGACACATGTTGATGTAGAAGAGACATGAAGAAGAGGGGACACATGTTGATGAAGAAGAGACATGAAGAAGAGGGGACACATGTTGATGAGAAGAGACATGAAGAAGAGGGGACACATGTTGATGAAGAGACATGAAGAAGAGGGGACACATGTTGATGTAGAAGAGACATGAAGAAGAGGGGACACATGTTGATGAAGAAGAGACATGAAGAAGAGGGGACACATGTTGATGTAGAAGAGACATGAAGAAGAGGGGACACATGTTGATGAAGAGACATGAAGAAGAGGGGACACATGTTGATGTAGAAGAGACATGAAGAAGAGGGGACACATGTTGATGTAGAAGAGACATGAAGAAGAGGGGACACATGTTGATGTAGAAGAGACATGAAGAAGAGGGGACACATGTTGATGAGAAGAGACATGAAGAAGAGGGGACACATGTTGATGTAGAAGAGACATGAAGAAGAGGGGACACATGTTGATGAGAAGAGACATGAAGAAGAGGGGACACATGTTGATGTAGAAGAGACATGAAGAAGAGGGGACACATGTTGATGTAGAAGAGAGACATGAAGAAGAGGGGACACATGTTGATGTAGAAGAGACATGAAGAAGAGGGACACATGTTGATGTAAAGAGACATGAAGAAGAGGGGACACATGTTGATGTAGAAGAGACATGAAGAAGAGGGGACACATGTTGATGTAGAAGAGACATGAAGAGAGGGGACACATGTTGATGTAGAAGAGACATGAAGAAGAGGGGACACATGTTGATGTAGAAGAGACATGAAGAAGAGGGGACACATGTTGATGAAGAAGAGACATGAAGAAGAGGGACACATGTTGATGTAGAAGAGACATGAAGAAGAGGGGACACATGTTGATGTAGAAGAGACATGAAGAAGAGGGGACACATGTTGATGTAGAAGAGACATGAAGAAGAGGGGACACATGTTGATGTAGAAGAGACATGAAGAAGAGGGGACACATGTTGATGTAGAAGAGACATGAAGAAGAGGGGACACATGTTGATGTAGAAGAGACATGAAGAAGAGGGGACACATGTTGATGTAGAAGAGACATGAAGAAGAGGGGACACATGTTGATGTAGAAGAGACATGAAGAAGAGGGGACACATGTTGATGTAGAAGAGACATGAAGAGAGGGGACACATGTTGATGTAGAAGAGACATGAAGAAGAGGGGACACATGTTGATGTAGAAGAGACATGAAGAAGAGGGGACACATGTTGATGTAGAAGAGACATGAAGAAGAGGGGACACATGTTGATGTAGAAGAGACATGAGAAGAGGGGACACATGCTGATGTAGAAGAGACATGAAGAAGAGGGGACATGTTGATGTAGAAGAGACATGAAGAAGAGGGGACACATGTTGATGTAGAAGAGACATGAAGAAGAGGGGACACATGTTGATGTAGAAGAGACATGAAGAAGAGGGACACATGTTGATGTAGAAGAGACATGAAGAAGAGGGGACACATGTTGATGTAGAAGAGACATGAAGAAGAGGGGACACATGTTGATGTAGAAGAGACATGAAGAAGAGGGGACACATGTTGATGTAGAAGAGACATGAAGAAGAGGGGACACATGTTGATGAAGAAGAGACATGAAGAAGAGGGGACACATGTTGATGTAGAAGAGACATGAAGAAGAGGGGACACATGTTGATGTAGAAGAGACATGAAGAAGAGGGGACACATGTTGATGTAGAAGAGACATGAAGAAGAGGGGACACATGTTGATGTAGAAGAGACATGAAGAAGAGGGGACACATGTTGATGTAGAAGAGACATGAAGAAGAGGGGACACATGTTGATGAAGAAGAGACATGAGGAAATAGATTTAGCATAATAGGTGACCTTTAAATAACCCACATAGAGACAAATGAAAGACAGTTCCTCTCTGATGAAATGTATTTTCTGTAAACATTTCATTTCTCTTTGGTTTTACTTTGCAGCCGTGTGGTGTCTCTCTGCTCTCAGCTCATGTTGTCTCTCTGAAGTTGTTCTGCTTGTCTTCTGATAGACTTTCCCACAAACACATTCACACTTCAAACGATATAATCTGTAATATGTAATAACAAGCACAGATCAGTTTGTTTCAGAAATAATCCTTTATGCACTTCACAGTCCAACCGTTTCTCCACAAAGCCTCAGTGATCAGGATTATCAAATGCAACACAAATAAAGAAGGAAGCAGCTTTCAGAGAAATACATATACTGAGAAAAGTGAATCATCTTTATGGCAAATCTTTCGGTCACTTTGTTTACCAGTGCATCTTTTCTGTTTTATATTTAATAGCTAAGGTTTTGTAGCCAGGAAGCCCATAAGGAAGTGCCACAAACTGCAGTTCATCTATTGGCCAGTAGGAGCAGGCTGCAGAAAGGAGCAGTTTCCATAGACCCCCATGTTAACATGCCCAACTTTACAGCAGAAATAAACACGTTTCTACCCCTGGATGCAATAAAACTTATTCTGGATATAGTTAGATTCCACCTTCATGATTATGGATTGGGGAGTGAATTGTTTTATAACGCACCCCTTTTAGTTATATTAGGTCTTAAAGTTGTTGCATACATTAGGGCGTGGTCACTTTGATGGACTGCTGCTTCTAGCTTTCTGTCCCTCTGCTAGCTCCGTTAGCTCTGTTAGCTCCAGGGTGCTACAGGGGCTCGGCTGCGAGGCTGATCCGGGGAACACAACTTGAACTCGGAAGTGTTTGTTGTGTTGGTGCCTGGTGGAGTATTCTTCACTTAAATATCGGACTTATCTTATCCCGCCTCGGCTCCGCCTCTTTGCCCTTATTTGGAGCAGGCGGGAGTTAGACTCTGACGTCACTGTGGCTTCTCAGCAACTATGCAGAAACCTATGGGTGACGTCACGGACCCTACGTCCATTTATACATACAGTCTATGGTAAAAACTTGACTCCACTGGTTTCAGTTTGGCCCTGCAGGGACATTATGACGTCCAGTATTTCAGATGAGTCGAGGTCTGAGTAAAGAGGAAATGAATTGCTCTCCTGCAGATTCTGAGGAAACCCCCACAGCAGGTGGAAGATTTCATTTATTTAAATTGTATTTATTTGTATTTTAAAACGAAGCAAATCCCTTATGAAATCAAACGCACTAGATTTATGTGCAGCAACATTATGAACTGCAGTATTTAAATTGTATTTTATTCAATTATATTTAATGTAATTTAGCTTTACTTGCTTTTTTAATTTTATTTATCTATTTAAATAGATATTTTTTTGCAGACATGGCACTTCTTTCAGCACATTAAACAAAATACAGAACCGTTTTTAAAGGAAACAAAAATCCCCATCTCCCCCACCCTACCCATTTTATTATAATTTATTTAATTTAATTCTAAAAGAACGGTGCATTGTTGTAGTATTCTATTAAAGAGGAAGTGCATTGTTCTCCTGCTGATTCTGGCGAAGCGCCACAGCAGGCGGGGGGGGGGTGGGGGCTGGTGTCCCCTCTTTGCATCCCATAATGAGCGAGGTCAGCCCGTGCGTCACAGTTTCTGCTCGGTGGGTCAGCAGGAACGCAGAGCGAGGACGAGGACGAGGGGGGGGACGTCACTCCTGCACACTGTGACCGTGAAAAACGCTCAAAACAAACTCAAGATTTTTCAGATATTTTTTATTTGCAAAATGTAAAAAACGATGAGTCCGTCTCTCGGGAAACACACGAGCCTGTTTCTCCTCCAACAGACTGACTTCTGCTTTCTATGTTGGAGCTTTTTGAAAGAGCTCTTGTTGTTGAAATGTGCCGTGGACGTAAAGCTGCCTTGTGTTTGTTTACTAAAACTATTACTAACTCCACATATTGACATGTACATGGACTTTGTTTTTGATTATACATGTTGCGTTGTTTGGAGGAGCTCAGGTCAGAAGAGTTTCATTGCCATTTCTAAACTGGAGCTTATGTTCATATGACAATAAAACCTTTGAATCTTTGAATAGAATATTCTCTGTTTGTGTTGCCCTGTTTACAGACTGCAGAGTTACCGCTTTGTTTTGATCTCTCTCTAAAAAGGTTAGAAAAGCGTCAAAATAACTCTAATTTCACAGGAAGACTAGGGCTAGAGGAATGGGAGAATCTGATTTGAGATATTTCCAAATCTCTGGAACAAACTCTCAGAAACCTGCCGTTCGGCTGAGACTCCGACTGCTTTGAAATCCAGGCTGAAGACTTTGCTTTTTGCTTTTAACTGAACTATTCACATCTCACATCTCACACTGCACTGTACCTTTCATGTATTCACGATTTAATGGTTTTATGCTCTTAATGTCTTTATATGTATGTATTTCAACAAGGACCATGCATACACATACATTCATCTCAGAAAAGAGAAGAGATGAATGATGCATTTGTCTTTCACTTTTCTAAAGCCCTTTGAATGCCTCGTGTTGAAAGGTGCTCTATAAATAAAGTGGCCTTGTGTGTCAGAGGGTCTGAAACAGCGGTCCGGTGACAGTTTGAAGCACCTGTGAGGTCTTTTTCAGATCCTGTTTTCTGCGTGGGTGTTTCCCCCCCAGCGTCTCCCTCTTCCTCTTTGCCTCGCCTCAGTGTTTCAGGATGAGAGGGAGCGTGGTGTCGCTGCGAGCCGCGGGCTTTCCCTCTCAGAGAAACCATCCTCTCCACTCTCACTTCCTGCCTCAGAGGTCTCTCAGGGTCTGGTAGCTTCTCTTCTTCTGAGATCTCAGCAGAGGCGTCTGGGTGTCCACGTCTCGACAGAAGACGCTCGTCCCCCCGCGGCGCAGACGAGCTTGAGTCCAGCCGTACAGAAGACAGTTGAGGAAACCCTGAGAGGGCGAGCTGAAGGCCTGAGGACGGAGGACACATTTCACACAAAGAGACACAAGAAGTCCACAAAGAAATGCCTAATATGAGTCTAGATGCCAGAACTTTGAACATATGTTGAGGACCCCAAAGTTATATGATAGAAATGTAGAGTAGGGTCTCCAGCACATAGAAACTGCCGGATGCTAAGCTGCAGATGTTGGGACATTTACATAATTAGCTTCATTATCATATGCTAAAAGAAATGGCTCGGCTGATTTGGACAATTTTGGAGGTCATTGAGGATGTCCCCCAAAAGAGACACAACACCAATAAAGACACACAATGAGCCCCAAAAGACACACAATGAGCCCCAAAAGACACACAGATAAATGTTTCCAGGTCTACAGAGTGCTGTTTTCCACTTTGACCCTGTGACCTCCGACTGACCTCAGAGATGTAGAGGACGACCCGGACGACCCCCTGACCGGCTGCAGGACTCACCATCCGGACACACACCAGACACACCGCTGAGGACACACACACACACACACACACACACACACACACACACACACACACACACACACACACACACACACACACACACACACACACACACACACACACACACACACACACACACACAACACACACACACACACACACACACACACACACACACACACACACACACACACACACACACACACACACACACACACACGGTCAGACCTGGCATATCTGTCTGATATCGAGTCAGAATATGTCTTTAAAGTTGATATAAGACCTAATAACTTAATAAGTTAATAAATGTTTGTGGTAATGTCACCAGCTAACTGTTCTGATTCTGGGTTTGTGTTTAAAGTTTCCAGTTTGATTTTGAAAGGTATTTTCCGTCTTGTCTGGTTTTACTTCCTGTGCCTGGTTGTCTCGTTGTGTTCACCTGTTCCCCCCCCCCCCCCCCCCAGCTGTGTGATTAGTCTCATGTGTATTTAGGTCTGTCTTCCCTTATATTCTGTGTTTATGCTACTGTGTTCTTCTTCTCCACTACAGTTCAGAGGTACATGGTGTACTTCTACTCCACTACATGTATGTAATACCTTTAGTTACTTCACAGATGTGGATGAATGATGTGAAATATAATCAAGTGTTAAATCAGACTTTAGTTCCACCTGGAGTAAATCCACAAGCTACCCTGCAGTATACAAAGTCATTCAAACTAGCTGCACCTTTACCAGCTTTGAGAACACTTTCATGATCAATCATTATAAAACATATCATATATATTATTCTGAAATGGACCAATCTGCACAATGACTACTTTTACTGTCGCTACTTTCACTATATTTTGATGAGAATACTTTTCTACTTTCACTTGAGGAACATTTTGAATGCAGGACTTTTACTGTAACAGAGTATTTCGTGCAGGAACGAGTCCTAAAACCAGGAAGTGAGTCAACATTTCACCACTTCCTGTTCCCTCGTCTCAAAGCCAATGGGATCTCTCCATAGGATTTAGGAAGATAGCTGTAAATAAGGTCTGTGGATGAGACGCATTGAAGAGACGGATCACGTTTTGTTCTAGGACATTAAATCCATCAGCAGTGACCCCACTGGTGATTTCTGAAGAGTTGACGTGTCTGAAAAACGATGGTTGTTACCAGTGACGTGCGGTGAGGTTCATGGCTGGTGAGGCACTGAGTCAGATTTACAAATATTATATATTGACCTTAATCGAAATATTCTGTTATTTTCAAAAGCTTTTTTAGTCTGATGCTTCGATTCATTTTAAACAGACCGTTCAACAAAAGGATACCCACAATCTAAATATTGGATTGTTCTCTCTTAGTAAGATCCCATTTTCATTACAAATGTGGTCTTACCTTGACTTGAAGATGAAGTCCATGCTATCCTTCTGGACAACAATCTCTATTACTGTTTTGTAAAAGTCCTCCTTATCTTCCTGTAGTTTCAAAAGTCTAGTTTGTTGTTACGTCTACCGTCTCTGCGTAGAATAACAGTAGCAACAAGAACCTGTGGGCTCACGTGCGCCCCCTTCAGTGCGGCAGAGGTTATGGCTGCCTCTCCTGGTGCTTTCTCAGTGCCGTTGAGACCAGCGAGCCTAAATATCATATATACGTGAAATAAGTTATTTAGAGACTATGGATGGCGAGGATAAATGTAATAAAGGGATCTACATACATTACATTGGTGACCTACAGTGAGATGGTAACAGGCATGCGCTTAGGGCCCGCTTTCCAGCCAGTTTCTGTGGGGTGACGCATTCTGAGGTGAGGCAGAGCTCATCTGTGCCTCACCTCACCCCACAGAAACTGGCTGGAGCGCGCTCACAAAATAAGTGGCCGCGCTACATTAGTGCCCGTGCTCCAGCAAGTTACTGTGGGCTTACGAGAGGCAGAGCACGCCCCTGCCTCACTTGTCATCGCTCCCGTAGCGGAGCTCGGCAAATTTGCTGATTTTGACTATAAAAAGCGATTAGAATCATACAGAAATCACACTTACACAAGATCAGTGGAGACATTTTATTATTATTACTATTTCGTTTTTCTTTAGTTGTTTTTGCGTTACATTGGAGTATGACAGGTGAGGCTCTGCCTCCCCTGCCTCCACTGACTGCACGTCGCTTGTTGTTACCAAGTGGCTGAATAGGACTACAGAAGTCGAGGTCGTTGTACGTCATTACGCTGAACACGTAAACACTCCTCTAAGTTAGTTTGCCCTGTTCTGCTTGAAAGCAAGTACCTGCCTCCTGCAAAGTGTTCAAACAAACGCTTCAACTCGTTCCATTTAGAATCTGTATGTTTGAATATGGATCTTAAGTTGGTGTGACGTTGCAGTCGTGCTGCTGGACTCGCCTGTAGTTCCTTTATAGCATAACGTTAGCATTTTGCTTCTGGACATTAGATTTATGATTAGAACATTATGAAAGTAGACATGTGGAGATTATCCGGCTGAACAAAACGTGCATTTATCAAACAGGTTCCTTTTCCACAGACCTTATTTTTCCAAAATCCTATGGAGAGATCCCGTTACTTTTTTGTCGAGGGAACCCTGACAGCTTACTTCAGGGTCGGCCTACAAAAATACGTCATCCCTGCACCGCTCTATTGGGAAAAGTATCTTTGGGCCCAGTGACGCCACGGACTGATACGGAGGTTGAGGTACCGCCGTTTGGCCACTAGGAATATTCTCCTCAGAGTCCAGAGCACTTCCTGGGGGTCTCACCTGGCCCCCAGCAGAGCAGGAACACCAGGGGGAACAGCAGCATGCGCCGCTCCATCAGGTGGACGCACGCCCTCTGCTGGTTACCTAGGTAACCTGCAGAGGTCACCACGCGCCGGTAGAGACGCCGGGACTTCGGCACCAGCACCTGCAGAGAGGAACGAGACGAGAGCTATTTCATGTGGAGACTAAACCTCTCTTAGTCCATCCTCAGAAAAATGGTTGGTCATGGAAACATTTATTAGTCTTTTTTAGTAGAATATCTGCTGGTTTCTTCTTCACTGGGAGGACTTGATGTCCTATAAATCACAACATGTATTAAAGGTCCCCTATTATACTGTTTCTCATCAATATATCACAGGTCTCAGATATATACAGAGCCTGTCTCTGATTGGCTGAAACACCAAACAGATCATTGCAGCATTAGCCATAATCCCCTCTGTTTCAGCCCTGTTTCCAAAGTGCTGATTCTCTGTCTGTTACTTTAGATGAAAATAAGGAGCCCCTCCCCACGCCCCTCTGAGAGAGATTTGGTTACAAAGAACTCAATGGTGCTCTAGGAGGAGATTCAGGTGATAAGGTGGGGGGGGGGGGGGGGGGTTACCTTGGTTGCTGATTGGCTAATGGTTACACAAGACAAAACATCGTTATGACATCATAAAGTGGCCAAAATCTGATCAGCTCATTTTCAGACAGGTTTTTAATAGAAATGGATCAAAAAGAGAGAGAATCTTTGTTCCTGAAACTTTCAGAGTCTCTTTACACAGAGGGGACACATGTTGATGAAGAAGAGACATGAAGAAGAGGGGACACATGTTGATGAAGAAGAGACATGAAGAAGAGGGGACACATGTTGATGAAGAAGAGACATGAAGAAGAGGGGACACATGTTGATGAAGAAGAGACATGAAGAAGAGGGACACATGTTGATGAAGAAGAGACATGAAGAAGAGGGGACAACATGTTGATGAAGATAGACATGAAAAGAGGGACATCATGTTGATGTAGAAGACATGAAGAGAGGGGACACATGTTTGATGAAGAAGAGACGTGAAGAAGAGGGGACACATGTTGATGTAGAAGAGACATGAAGAAGAGGGGACACATGTTGATGAAGAAGAGACATTGAAGAAGAGGGGACACATGTTGATGTAGAAGAGACATGAAGAAGAGGGGACACATGTTGATGAAAAGAAGAGGACATGAAGAAAGAGGGGACACATGTTGATGAAGAAGAGACATGAAGAAGAGGGGGACACATGTTGATGAAGAAGAGACGTGAAGAAGAGGGGGACACATGTTGATGAAGAAGAGACATGAAGAAGAGGGGACACATGTTGATGAAGAAGAGACATGAAGAAGAGGGGACACATGTTGATGAAGAAGAGACATGAAGAAGAGGGGACACATGTTAGATGAAGAAGAGACATGAAGAAGAGGGGACACATGTTGATGAAGAAGAGACATGAAGAAGAGGGGACACATGTTGATGAAGAAGAGACATGAAGAAGAGGGGACACATGTTGATGAAGAAGAGACATGAAGAAGAGGGGACACATGTTGATGAAGAAGAGACATGAAGAAGAGGGGACACATGTTGATGAAGAAGAGACATGAAGAAGAGGGGACACATGTTGATGAAGAAGAGGGGACACATGTTGATGAAGAAGAGACATGAAGAAGAGGGGACACATGTTGATGAAGAAGAGACATGAAGAAGAGGGGACACATGTTGATGAAGAAGAGACATGAAGAAGAGGGGACACATGTTAATGAAGAAGAGACATGAAGAAGAGGGGACACATGTTGATGAAGAAGAGACATGAAGAAGAGGGGACACGTGTTGATGAATAAGAGGAGACACATGTTGATGAAGAAGAAACATGAAGAAGAGGGGACACATGTTGATGAAGAAGAGACATGAAGAAGAGGGGACACATGTTGATGAAGAAGAGACATGAAGAAGAGGGGACACATGTTGATGAAGAAAGACATGAAGAAGAGGGGACACATGTTGATGAAGAAGAGACATGAAGAAGAGGGGACACATGTTGATGAAGAAGAGGGGACACATGTTGATGAAGAAGAGACATGAAGAAGAGGGGACACATGTTGATGAAGAAGAGACATGAAGAAGAGGGGACACATGTTGATGAAGAAGAGACATGAAGAAGAGGGGACACATGTTGATGAAGAAGAGACATGAAGAAGAGGGGGACACATGTTGATGAAGAAGAGACATGAAGAAGAGGGGAGACATGTTGATGTAGAAGAGACATGAAGAAGAGGGGACACATGTTGATGTAGAAGAGACGTGAAGAAGAGGGACACATGTTGATGTAGAAGAGACATGAAGAAGAGGGGACACATGTTGATGAAGAAGAGACATGAAGAAGAGGGGACACATGTTGATGTAGAAGAGACATGAAGAAGAGGGGACACATGTTGATGAAGAAGAGACATGAAGAAGAGGGGACACATGTTGATGTAGAAGAGACATGAAGAAGAGGGGACACGTGTTGATGAAGAAGAGACATGAAGAAGAGGGGACACATGTTGATGAAGAAGAGACATGAAGAGAGGGGACACATGTTGATGAAGAAGAGGGGACACATGTTGATGAAGATGAGACATGAAGAAGAGGGGACACATGTTGATGAAGAAGAGACATGAAGAAGAGGGGACACATGTTGATGAAGAAGAGACATGAAGAAGAGGGGACACATGTTGATGAAGAAGAGACATGAAGAAGAGGGGACACATGTTGATGTAGAAGAGACATGAAGAAGAGGGACACATGTTGATGAAGAAGAGACATGAAGAAGAGGGGACACATGTTGATGTAGAAGAGACATGAAGAAGAGGGGACACATGTTGATGAAGAAGAGACATGAAGAAGAGGGGACACATGTTGATGTAGAAGAGACATGAAGAAGAGGGGACACATGTTGATGAAGAAGAGACATGAAGAAGAGGGGACACATGTTGATGAAGAAGAGGGGACACATGTTGATGAAGAAGAGACATGAAGAAGAGGGGACACATGTTGATGTAGAAGAGACATGAAGAAGAGGGGACACATGTTGATGAAGAAGAGACATGAAGAAGAGGGGAGACATGTTGATGTAGAAGAGACATGAAGAAGAGGGGACACATGTTGATGTAGAAGAGACATGAAGAAGAGGGGACACATGTTGATGTAGAAGAGACATGAAGAAGAGGGGACACATGTTGATGAAGAAGAGACATGAAGAAGAGGGGACACATGTTGATGTAGAAGAGACATGAAGAAGAGGGGACACATGTTGATGTAGAAGAGACATGAAGAAGAGGGGACACATGTTGATGTAGAAGAGACATGAAGAAGAGGGGAGACATGTTGATGTAGAAGAGACATGAAGAAGAGGGGACACATGTTGATGAAGAAGAGACATGAAGAAGAGGGGACACATGTTGATGTAGAAGAGACATGAAGAAGAGGGGACACATGTTGATGTAGAAGAGACATGAAGAAGAGGGGACACATGTTGATGTAGAAGAGACATGAAGAAGAGGGGACACATGTTGATGAAGAAGAGACATGAAGAAGAGGGGACACATGTTGATGTAGAAGAGACATGAAGAAGAGGGGACACATGTTGATGTAGAAGAGACATGAAGAAGAGGGGACACATGTTGATGTAGAAGAGACATGAAGAAGAGGGGACACATGTTGATGTAGAAGAGACATGAAGAAGAGGGGACACATGTTGATGAAGAAGAGACATGAAGAAGAGGGGACACATGTTGATGTAGAAGAGACATGAAGAAGAGGGGACACATGTTGATGTAGAAGAGACATGAAGAAGAGGGGACACATGTTGATGTAGAAGAGACATGAAGAAGAGGGGACACATGTTGATGAAGAAGAGACATGAAGAAGAGGGGAGACATGTTGATGTAGAAGAGACATGAAGAAGAGGGGACACATGTTGATGTAGAAGAGACATGAAGAAGAGGGGACACATGTTGATGAAGAAGAGACATGAAGAAGAGGGGACACATGTTGATGTAGAAGAGACATGAAGAAGAGGGGACACATGTTGATGTAGAAGAGACATGAAGAAGAGGGGACACATGTTGATGAAGAAGAGACATGAAGAAGAGGGGACACATGTTGATGTAGAAGAGACATGAAGAAGAGGGGACACATGTTGATGAAGAAGAGACATGAAGAAGAGGGGACACATGTTGATGTAGAAGAGACATGAAGAAGAGGGGACACATGTTGATGAAGAAGAGACATGAAGAAGAGGGGACACATGTTGATGAAGAAGAGACATGAAGAAGAGGGGACACATGTTGATGAAGAAGAGGGGACACATGTTGATGAAGAACAGACATGAAGAAGAGGGGACACATGTTTGATGAAGAAGAGACATGAAGAAGAGGGGACACATGTTGATGAAGAAGAGACATGAAGAAGAGGGGGACACATGTTGATGTAGAAGAGACGTGAAGAAGAGGGGACACATGTTGATGTAGAAGAGACATGAAGAAGAGGGGACACATGTTGATGAAGAAGAGGGGACACATGTTGATGAAGAAGAGACATGAAGAAGAGGGGACACATGTTGATGTAGAAGAGACATGAAGAAGAGGGGACACATGTTGATGAAGAAGAGGGGACACATGTTGATGAAGAAGAGACATGAAGAAGAGGGGACACATGTTGATGTAGAAGAGACATGAAGAAGAGGGGACACATGTTGATGTAGAAGAGACATGAAGAAGAGGGGACACATGTTGATGAAGAAGAGACATGAAGAAGAGGGGAGACATGTTGATGTAGAAGAGACATGAAGAAGAGGGGACACATGTTGATGTAGAAGAGACATGAAGAAGAGGGGACACATGTTGATGAAGAAGAGACATGAAGAAGAGGGGACACATGTTGATGAAGAAGAGACATGAAGAAGAGGGGACGCATGTTGATGAAGAAGAGGGGACACATGTTGATGAAGAAGAGACATGAAGAAGAGGGGACACATGTTGATGTAGAAGAGACATGAAGAAGAGGGGACACATGTTGATGTAGAAGGACATGAAGAAGAGGGGACACATGTTTGATGTAGAAGAGACATGAAGAAGAGGGGGACACATGTTGATGAAGAAGAGACATGAAGAAGAGGGGAGACATGTTGATGTAGAAGAGACATGAAGAAGAGGGGACACATGTTGATGTAGAAGAGACATGAAGAAGAGGGGACACATGTTGATGAAGAAGAGACATGAAGAAGAGGGGACACATGTTGATGAAGAAGAGACATGAAGAAGAGGGGACACATGTTGATGTAGAAGAGACATGAAGAAGAGGGGGACACATGTTGATGAAGAAGAGACATGAAGAAAGAGGGGGACACATGTTGATGTAGAAAGAGACATGAAGACGAGGGGACACATGTTGATGAAGAAGAGGACATGAAGAAGAGGGGAGACATGTTTGATGTAGAAGAGACATGAAGAAGAGGGGACACATGTTGATGTAGAAGAGACATGAAGAAGAGGGGACACATGTTGATGTAGAAGAGACATGAAGAAGAGGGGACACATGTTGATGAAGAAGAGACATGAAGAAGAGGGGAGACATGTTGATGTAGAAGAGACATGAAGAAGAGGGGACACATGTTGATGTAGAAGAGAGACATGAAGAAGAGGGGACACATGTTGATGTAGAAGAGACATGAAGAAGAGGGGACACATGTTGATGAAGAAGAGACATGAAGAAGAGGGGACACATGTTGATGTAGAAGAGACATGAAGAAGAGGGGAACACATGTTGATGTAGAAGAGACATGAAGAAGAGGGGGACACATGTTGATGTAGAAGAGACATGAAGAAGAGGGGACACATGTTGATGAAGAAGAGACATGAAGAAGAGGGGACACATGTTGATGAAGAAGAGACATGAAGAAGAGGGGACAACATGTTGATGTAGAAGAGACATGAAGAAGAGGGGACACATGTTGATGAAGAAGAGACATGGAGAAGAGGGGACACATGTTGATGAAGAAGAGACATGAAGAAGAGGGGACACATGTTGATGAAGAAGAGACATGAAGAAGAGGGGACACATGTTGATGAAGAAGAGACATGAAGAAGAGGGGACACATGTTGATGAAGAAGAGGGGACACATGTTGATGAAGAAGAGACATGAAGAAGAGGGGACACATGTTGATGTAGAGGAGACATGAAGAAGAGGGGACACATGTTGATGAAGAAGAGACATGAAGAAGAGGGGGACACATGTTGATGAAGAAGAGACATGAAGAAGAGGGGGACACATGTTGATGAGAAGAGACATGAAGAAGAGGGGACACATGTTGATGTAGAGGAGACATGAAGAAGAGGGGACACATGTTGATGAAGTAGAGACATGAAGAAGAGGGGACACATGTTGATGAAGAAGAGACATGAAGAAGAGGGGACACATGTGATGAAGAAGAGACATGAAGAAGAGGGGACACATGTTGATGTAGAAGAGACATGAAGAAGAGGGGACACATGTTGATGAAGAAGAGACATGAAGAAGAGGGGACACATGTTGATGTAGAAGAGACATGAAGAAGAGGGGACACATGTTGATGAAGAAGAGACATGAAGAAGAGGGGACACATGTTGATGTAGAAGAGACATGAAGAAGAGGGGACACATGTTGATGAAGAAGAGACATGAAGAAGAGGGGAGACATGTTGATGTAGAAGAGACATGAAGAAGAGGGGACACATGTTGATGAAGAAGAGACATGAAGAAGAGGGGACACATGTTGATGTAGAAGAGACATGAAGAAGAGGGGACACATGTTGATGTAGAAGAGACATGAAGAAGAGGGGGACACATGTTGATGTAGAAGAGACATGAAGAAGAGGGGACACATGTTGATGAAGAAGAGACATGAAGAAGAGGGGACACATGTTGATGAAGAAGAGACATGAAGAAGTGGATTTTGCACAATAGGTGACCTTTAATAATATCAAGTACTCTGACTATTTTAAATAAATAATTGTGTTTTAAAGCTTAGCCCTCAGGTGCGTTCACTCACTATGATGCTGAGCAGGGTGAGGACGAAGGAGGCGAGGAAGAGCGCGCTGCGGTAGGTGTGCAGCAGACGGCAGGCTCTGATTGGCTGCTGCTCTGAGGTGACGAACAGCGCTCCGGTGTGCATCAGAAGACACCTGTACAGGTACGGGTCACAGCGAGGGTCAAATCCAGAGGTGGGAAGTAGTGGAGTACAAATACTTTGTTACTGTACTGAAGTACATTTTTTCTGGTCTCAGTACTTTACTCCACTACTTACTTTTTACTTTGACTTCTTACATTTTGAACCCAAATACCTGTACTTTCTACTTCTTACATGTTGAACCCAAATACCTGTACTTTCTACTTCTTACATGTTGAACACACATACCTGTACTTTCTACTTCTTACATGTTGAACCCAAATACCTGTACTTTCTACTTCTTACATGTTGAACACACATACCTGTACTTTCTACTTCTTACATGTTGAACACACATACCTGTACTTTCTACTTCTTACATGTTGAACACACATACCTGTACTTTCTACTTCTTACATGTTGAACCCAAATACCTGTACTTTCTACTTCTTACATGTTGAACACACATACCTGTACTTTTCCTACTTCTTACATGTTGAACACACATACCTGTTACTTTCTACTTCTTACATGTTGAACCCAAATCACCTGTACTTTCTACTTCTTACATGTTGAACCCAAATACCTGTACTTTCTACTTTCTCACATGTTGAACCCAATAACATGTACTTTCTACTTCTTACATGTTGAACACAAATACCTGTACTTTCTACTTCTTACATGTTGAACCCAAATACCTGTACTTTCTACTTCTTACATGTTGAACCCAAATACCTGTACTTTCTACCTTCTACATGTTGAACACAAATACCTGTACTTTCTACTTCTTACATGTTGTTGAACACAAATACCTGACTTTTCTACTTCTTACATGTTGACACACAAATACCTGTACTTTCTACTTCTTACATGTTGAACACAACTACCATTCAAAGCCACTACCTTCTTACTTTTACTTTGAGTTAAGAAGTTTAGTCAGCACTTCTACTTTTTACCAGAGTATTTTAAACACGAGTATCTGTACTTCTACTTGAGTAAAGGATGTGTGTACATTGTGCCCTCTCTGGTCAAATCAAACACACTGAACATTTTTAAAGAAAGCAAACTTCACACACTTTCTTAATAATCGTCTCTGACCTGTAGGGCTCGGTGAAGTTGGTTTCACATTGGCTGAGGGATCCTTTGTATGAACACAGGCGTCATCAGCAGCACAGGAGACAGCCTGAGAGACATTTAGATCACAGTCACCTATTAACGCACATTCATCTTTATGAAAGGGTCAGGGTTATAGGCATCACACCTCAGCTGTACTCACCCTGACAGCACCGCAGTGATCTTACCAGCAGTGCTCACTCTGTTGGAAAACTGCACAAAAAGACGGGAAAATTATTAATAGAAAATACTTTTAAATTCACAGAAGAATATTAGAACTGGGCAGAGTGTCTTTGCATTAAAGGAATATTTGTAAATGATTGGTAACATGCTTTCTTGGATTTCAGAAGCGTGTGTAAACATTATTTTCTAATATTTTCCATACATTTTATGGGACATTCGGATATTTCTCACATTCATTTCAGTTCTTTTTTCAGGCTACATATTTTGGGATATTTTTCACAGATTTTTTATATATATATTTTGATTTAACTCACAAATGTTTCCGTCTGCTTTCAGATATTTATTTTACATTTTTTATTTATATGTTTCGTATATTTCTCGCAATTATTTTCAAATGTTTCCCTCATAATACATTTTTTGGATGTCGAATTTAGCTTAAGCATTTCTCAACACGTAAAGAAATCTCACAAATATAAAAAAATAACCTGGAGATGTGTGGCTTCCGCTGGACAGGAAGTGAGGGTAACCCTGGTGATACAATGCAGTGTGTAGGAGGTGCTCTGTGCAGAGTGTACTTGCTATCCCACAGACTATTAAACACCTGAGCTCTGTAAAGTGCCCCGATAAACATTCATCTGTTTGTCATCTTGCAATCTACTTATTTATATAAATAGTTATCATCGCAATAAACCGTATTTAATTTAATTTCCTATTCTGTTCTTGTACATATCATATTCTATTGACATGTATATAGACTATTTCTTATTTTGTATTTTATTATATATGTTGCCTTGTTGGAGGAGCTCAGGTCAGAAGAATTTCATTGCCATTTCTAAAGTGTAGCTCATGAGCATCTGAGAATAAAACCTTTGAATCCTGAATGTTGTGCCGCCCTACCTGCACGTATCCGTCCCTGCAGCTGTCGTGCTGCTCTCTGATCCCTCGGTACAGGTTGAACACGTAGTTGAGCGTGTAGAAGAAGGACGCCATGTACAGAACCTGCCAGAACAACAACAGGGTGAAGTTGGTGGGTCAAAGCACGGCGCAGGTACACACACACACACACACACACACACACACACACACACACACACACACACACACACACACACACACACACACACACACACACACACACACACACACACACACACAACACACACACACACACACACACACACACACACACACACACACACACACACACAACACACACACACACACACACACACACACACACACACACACACACACACACACACACACACACACACACACACACACACACACACACACACAGAGATGAAGCACCCGCAGAACAACACATGTAGGTCAGGAATGCTGCTCTCCCCTTCCTGTCTCCGTTCAACAGACTCTGGACACTTACTCTCTAATAACTGTTTTAGTGAGAATTATAAATGTACAGTAGGGTCTCCAGCTCATAGAAACTGCCGGATGCTAACCTGCAGATGTTGGGACATTTACACAATTAGTACAAGTTGTGTTAATGAAAATAACGGCATTATAGCCTCTGTAAATGACCGTTTTGAGTGTTTGTCGGGGTTATTCAGGATGCTGAATCCATTTCTGACATTTCCAGGATCAAACATGACAGTTTTAACCAGAAAGAGATCATATCTGTTCTCTCAGTGGACTGATTCTGACTACCATGAGTGGAGTTGTGACCATTGGATATAGAGAGACCAAAATGAACATTATTACCTCTACTGTGGACACTTTATCTTCAAATAAATAAGCAATCTGTCCAATCCAAATTTAATTTTCCTCTTCATTTGTATTTGTTCCGTTCATGGTATACAAAACTTAATGTATAACAATTGTTAACAAAACATGTCTCTGTAAACACACCATTGACCGAAAAGGAGCAGGGAGAAGAAAATAATCTTATATGACCGGCCCCTTTCTAAAAATAAATACATCGAAATAGACGGTCTGTCCTTCATATTTCTTTTCTCAGCCAAACACAACAGCATCTCAGGATAATCAGAGAAACAGAAAACATACTTATTTCCCACTTGACAGTTAACGGAAACAAGAAACAAAACAACACAAAAACAACAACACCAAAACACCACATGTAGGAAAAGTCAAATGATCCAGAGTCCCCTAAAGCTTGGCCTCTTTCTGACAAAAAAAAACTGCCAATATCTGATCTTGAAAATGTCAGAAATGGATTCAATAACCTCCAAAAACTACTACAAAATGTTCCAAATCAGCCATTTTTCAACTATTGTCTCCATTAACGCTAATTAATGCAACTTATACTAATCGTTCAAATGTCCCAGCGTCTGCAGGTTAGCATCCGGCAGTTTCTATGAGCTGGAGACCCTACTTTACATGTATATCATAACACTTTTGGGGTCCTCAACATCTCAGGGTTCACAACAGGACTCTGTGAACTGAAGACAGACTAATATGCGGAAAGCAGCTAGAACATGGACATGGATTTGGACACGTTCGGAGTGGTTTTTGAGATGTTTGAGGGTGTTGAATCAACTTTCAGGATGAAATGTGAGAACTGCAGGTTTTGCTGATGAAGCAGAAAGTTTTGTTGGATTTTTAGTTGTTTTTCTACATCAGTTGAAGGAGGAAGTTGAGATTTTCCCCATGTGATGTGTTTCTGTAGTGGATGCACAGCCCGTGCCGCTTAGTGTTCCTTATTTCAGTTGTTTTTTGAGGAAACGTATAAAGGTTGAGAGAAAAAAGGAAACCCCACAATATCTGGAATAAATTCAGATATTTCACTGTTTGAGACTGAAACGAGACTGTGTGTGTGTGTGTGTGTGTGTGTGTGTGTGTGTGTGTGTGTGTGTGTGTGTGTGTGTGTGTGTGTGTGTGTGTGTGTGTGTAGTACCTGCGCCACAGTGTGCAGGTGGTAGCAGAGTGTGTGTGCGCTGTAGTTTCTGGAGTAGAGCGACGCACCGATGATCCAGCAGAGAGCGAGCAGCAGGTCGGAGACACTGAGCAGGAGGAGAGGCTGCAGCTGAGAAGTATTAAAGTACAAGTACACAAGTATTAGCAGCAAAATATACGTAAAGTGTCTCTACTTTAAAGAGTCCTCTCCTGCTGATGTTCAGGTGTATATCAGTATTTAGTGTCTCTACTTTAAAGAGTCCTCTCCTGCTGATGTTCAGGTGTATATCAGTATGTAGTGTCTCTACTTTAAAGAGTCCTCTGCTGCTGATGTTCAGGTGTATATCAGTATGTAGTGTCTCTACTTTAAAGAGTCCTCTCCTGCTGATGTTCAGGTGTATATCAGTATGTAGTATCTCTACTTTAAAGAGTCCTCTCCTGCTGATGTTCAGGTGTATATCAGTATGTAGTGTCTCTACTTTAAAGAGTCCTCTCCTGCTGATGTTCAGGTGTATATCAGTATGTAGTGTCTCTACTTTAAAGAGTCCTCTCCTGCTGATGTTCAGGTGTATATCAGTATGTAGTGTCTCTACTTTAAAGAGTCCTCTTCTGCTGATGTTCAGGTGTATATCAGTGTGTAGTGTCTCTACTTTAAAGAGTCCTCTCCTGCTGATGTTCAGGTGTATATCAGTATGTAGTGTCTCTACTTTAAAGAGTCCTCTGCTGCTGATGTTCAGGTGTATATCAGTATGTAGTGTCTCTACTTTAAAGAGTCCTCTCCTGCTGATGTTCAGGTGTATATCAGTATGTAGTGTCTCTACTTTAAAGAGTCCTCTCCTGCTGATGTTCAGGTGTATATCAGTATGTAGTGTCTCTACTTTAAAGAGTCCTCTCCTGCTGATGTTCAGGTGTATATCAGTATGTAGTGTCTCTACTTTAAAGAGTCCTCTCCTGCTGATGTTCAGGTGTATATCAGTATGTAGTGTCTCTACTTTAAAGAGTCCTCTCCTGCTGATGTTCAGGTGTATATCAGTATGTAGTGTCTCTACTTTAAAGAGTCCTCTCCTGCTGATGTTCAGGTGTATATCAGTGTGTAGTGTCTCTACTTTAAAGAGTCCTCTCCTGCTGATGTTCAGGTGTATATCAGTATGTAGTGTCTCTACTTTAAAGAGTCCTCTGCTGCTGATGTTCAGGTGTATATCAGTATGTAGTGTCTCTACTTTAAAGAGTCCTCTCCTGCTGATGTTCAGGTGTATATCAGTATGTAGTGTCTCTACTTTAAAGAGTCCTCTCCTGCTGATGTTCAGGTGTATATCAGTATGTAGTGTCTCTACTTTAAAGAGTCCTCTCCTGCTGATGTTCAGGTGTATATCAGTATGTAGTATCTCTACTTTAAAGAGTCCTCTCCTGCTGATGTTCAGGTGTATATCAGTATGTAGTGTCTCTACTTTAAAGAGTTCTCTCCTGCTGATGTTCAGGTGTATATCAGTATGTAGTGTCTCTACTTTAAAGAGTCCTCTCCTGCTGATGTTCAGGTGTATATCAGTATGTAGTGTCTCTACTTTAAAGAGTCCTCTCCTGCTGATGTTCAGGTGTATATCAGTATGCTAGTGTCTCTACTTTAAAGAGTCCTCTCCTGCTGATGTTCAGGTGTATATCAGTATAGTAGTGTCTCTACTTTAAAGAGTCCTCTCCTGCTGATGTTCAGGTGTATATCAGTATGTAGTGTCTCTACTTTAAAGAGTCCTCTCCTGCTGATGTTCAGGTGTATATCAGTATGTAGTGTCTCTACTTTAAAGAGTCCTCTCCTGCTGATGTTCAGGTGTATATCAGTATGCAGTGTCTCTACTTTAAAGAGTCCTCTCCTGATGATGTTCAGGTGTATATCAGTATATAGTGTCTCTACTTTAAAGAGTCCTCTCCTGCTGATGTTCAGGTGTATATCAGTATGTAGTGTCTCTACTTTAAAGAGTCCTCTCCTGCTGATGTTCAGGTGTATATCAGTATGTAGTGTCTCTATGCTTTAATGCTGCAGCACCTCCTTGTTAGAAATAAGAGTGAATGTGATTCTGACCTCGGTCCGGCGGCTGAGTCTCTCCAGCATCACAGAGACGATGATGGATCCTGAGCCCAGAACACTGCAGGTATAAACACACAGTCATCTTGATGATGAAGCTGAACAACTGTCTCTGTCTCTGTTGTTAGTCGTCTCATAACTGTAAGTGTGTCAGTATATCTGAAATGACTAGGTTAGCTACGTTAGCTAGCTAGCTTACAGCAGATCTGCAGTAACATCAGAAGGAGTCATGTGACCACATTGTTAAAATTAGAACATAAAACATTTCAGGTAAGTTTACAACAACAGAGACAGTTGTTCAGCTTTATGATCCTGAACGTCACCAAGCGCCCCATCCCAGGTGTGCGCGTCACTCTTTAGTGTCCCCTGGTCTCCCAGCTGTGTGCGTCACTCTTTAGTGTCCCCTGGTCTCCCAGCTGTGTGCGTCACTCTTTAGTGTCCCCTGGTCTCCCAGCTGTGTGCGTCACTCTTTAGTGTCCCCTGGTCTCCCAGCTGTGTGCGTCACTCTTTAGTGTCCCCCTGGTCTTCCCAGCTGTGTGCGTCACTCTTTAGTGTCCCCTGGTCTCCCAGCTGTGTGCGTCACTCTTTAGTGTCCCCTGGTCTCCAGCTGTGTGCGTCACTCTTTAGTGTCCCCTGGTCTCCCAGCTGTGTGCGTCACTCTTTAGTGTCCCCTGGTCTCCCAGCTGTGTGCGTCACTCTTTAGTGTCCCCTGGTCTCCCAGCTGTGTCCTCCTTATATCTCCTAATTGATTAATTGAACTTCACATGGAATTGAAATGGAAGACACGAGGAGAATGAAGTTCCCACCTGAGCAGAGCCACGGTGAGCTGGATCCAGCGCACCGCCTCGTACGCCTGCACACAGAAACACACGTCAACATGCAGCCAGAGAACAAAGCAGAAAGTCAAATATGAGGAAGTTTAGTTCAATTACGTCTTTTTACTACAAGGAAAACACTCTTTTATCAGTTCCTCTGCAGCAGGTTTACCATCAAGGTTGTTTTTTATAGAAGTGATGTGAAAGTTAACAATGATCCATTTCCAAAAACACAATTAAATAAATACAATATTCTGTATGAGCACTTCCGCTTTGAGGTGTTTCAAGTACATGTTGTATTTACTTTCCCACTCACTACATTACATTATTACATTTAAATTCAAACAATAAGATTAACTGGGTAAATAGTTTTACATTTTGTAAAATAAGCTTTATTACATTTCAGAAACTGCTATTATACCATTTTTCAGATATTTCTCACATGTTTAGTAGATTTTAGTTCGGCATTATTTTGACTTTCACAGATTTGATGAAGATTTTTTAGATTGATTTATTTCTTCGCACATTTTTCAGGTTCCTTTTGGATATTCTTTGATATCTTTCACTTCATTTCTTCACAGATTTGTTATATATTTTAAATGTTTTAATGTTTTAACATATTTTTTAAAGGGAGCTTTTGGATATTTATTTTACATATTTCTATTTATATTCAATTATTTGAAAAAGTGGTACCGAAGTAATACTTACACTATCCTTCAAAATATATATGAATGCTGATAATTTAGCAAAAAAGCTAAATATCTCATTTCTATTTCTTCCACCACAGACTTTAAAGTTCAATAATAAATACTCCTGACTCAGAAATGTGTTCTAGCTCTTCCTATGAGTTTAAATACTGTTCAGTAAACATCAGCATTAATCCTGATGGCTCACCTGGGTCCAGTCCTGAGCGGCCGTGGTGTTTTCCAGGCTGCTGCTTGAGAAGTCTTCCCGCAGCCTCTCTGGAGACGACATCTGAAGCTGTCAGAAGCATTTAAAGATATTGAAATGTTGATGTGAGAGAGCAGCCCTGAGACTGAGAAACAGAGAGCGGGCTGCCTTTATACTCTAGCTCCTGGAGGGGGCGGGGCTTATCCACACAGACTCCTCCCACTTCAACACAGAGGACACGAGACATATTTACTTACTCTAAGCGGTTGACCAATCACAACAAAGCCGGCCAGCTAACCAATCAGAGCAGACTGGGCTCTGGTTTCAGACAGAGGGTGAAAAGAGGTGCTGCAGTAGAGACACGACATACTGATATACACCTGAACATCAGCAGGAGAGGACTCTTTAAAGTAGAGACACTACATACTGATATACACCTGAACAGCAGCAGGAGAGGACTCTTTAAAGTAGAGACACTACATACTGATATACACCTGAACATCAGCAGGAGAGGACTCTTTAAAGTAGAGACACTACATACTGATATACACCTGAACATCAGCAGGAGAGGACTCTTTAAAGTAGAGACACTACATACTGATATACACTGAACATCAGCAGGAGAGGACTCTTTAAAGTAGAGACACTACATACTGATATACACCTGAACATCAGCAGGAGAGGACTCTTTAAAGTAGAGACACTACATACTGATATACACCTGAACATCAGCGAGGAGAGGACTCTTAAAGTAGAGACACTACATACTGATATACACCTGAACATCCAGCAGGAGAGGACTCTTTAAAGTAGAGACACTACATACTGATATACACCTGAACATCAGCAGGAGAGGACTCTTTAAAGTAGAGACACTACATAGGAGAGGACTCTTTAAGAATATTGAACCTGAAACATCAGCAGGAGAGGACTCTTTAAAGTAGAGACCTACATACTGATATACACCTGAACATCAGCAGGAGAGGACTCTTTAAAGTAAAAACACTACATACTGATATACACCTGAACATCAGCAGGAGAGGACTCTTTAAAGTAGAGACACTACATACTGATATACACCTGAACATCAGCAGGAGAGGACTCTTTAAAGTAGAGCACTACATACTGATATACACCTGAACATCAGCAGGAGAGGACTCTTTAAAGTAGAGACACTACATACTGATATACACCTGAACATCAGCAGGAGAGGACTCTTTAAAGTAGAGACACTACATACTGATATACACCTGAACATCAGCAGGAGAGGACTCTTTAAAGTAGAGAAACTACATACTGATATACACCTGAACATCAGCAGGAGAGGACTCTTTAAAGTAGAGACACTACATACTGATATACACCTGAACATCAGCAGGAGAGGACTCTTTAAAGTAGAGAAACTACATATTGATATACACCTGAACATCAGCAGGAGAGGACTCTTTAAAGTAGAGACACTACACACTGATATACACCTGAACATCAGCAGGAGAGGACTCTTTAAAGTAGAGATACACCTGAACATCAGCAGGATAAGGCGGCTTCAAGTCCTTTCTACATTTGTAGTAACTACAAACAATTCTCAAACTAATAACTTGCTAAATGAAGCTGCATTATTAAAATGTAAAGAAATAGAGAAACAAAGTTCTCTTGCAGAACTGAGAAAGCTAGGTTCAGAATCCTGTCTGCTGGCGCCCCCTGCTGCTCTGGATGAGAAACTATTAAATAATATCAAGAGCGTCACAGAAATAAAACCCAGGAACCTGAGGCTGGGTTTTATATCTTATCACGATAAACTAAAGCTACTCATTATTATGATTATTTTGAATTGGTCGTTTTGCCTTTTTAATTAAAAAGCAATTCAGTTTTACAAACACAAATAACACCAAATACTAACATTTTATAAACAGGAATATATTATTAAGTATCATTCTTTTTATTTTACAACAATTAAATCAATCGTCTAATTGTTTCTGATCGTCTTTGAACGTACAAATATTCTGTATTCAAATGTGTCAAGAAAATCTCTGTTAAAAAGTGAAAGGTAAATAAATGTATGGATGAACTGCAGAGGTGTGAAGTAACTAAGTACATTTACTCAAGTACTGTACTTAAATACAATTTTAAGGTACATGCTTGAGTATTTCCATTTTATGCTACTGTGTACTTTTACTCCACTACAGTTCAGAGGTACATGGTGTACTTTTACTCCACTACATGTATCTAATACCTTTAGTAACTTCACAGATGTGGATGAATGATGTGAAATATAACCAAGTGTTAAATCAGACTTTAGTTCCACCTGGAGTAAATCCACAAGCTACCCTGCAGTATACAAAGTCATTCAAACTAGCTGCACCTTTACCAGCTTTGAGAACACTTTCATGATCAATCATTATAAAACATATCATATATATTATTCTGAAATGGACCAATCTGCACAATGACTACTTTTACTGTCGCTACTTTTCACTATATTTTGATGAGAATACTTTTATACTTTTACTTGAGGAACATTTTGAATGCAGTACTTTTACTGTAACAGAGTATTCCTACACTCTAGTACTTCTACTTTTACTCAAGTACAAGATCTGAGTACTTCTAGTTTTACTCAAGCACAAGATCTGAGTACTTCTACTTTTACTCAAATACAAGATCTGAGTACTTCTACTTTTACTCAAGTACAAGATCAGAGTACTTCTACTTTTACTCAAATACAAGATCTGAGTACTTCTACTTTTACTCAAGTACAAGATCTGAGTACTTCTACTTTTACTCAAGTACAATATCTGAGTACTTCTACTTTTACTCAAGTACAAGATCTGAGTACTTCTACTTTTACTCAAGTACAAGATCTGAGTACTTCTACTTTTACTCAAGTACAATATCTGAGTACTTCTACTTGTACTCAAGTACAAGATCTGAGTACTTCTACTTTTAATCAAGTACAAGATCTGAGTACTTCTACTTTTACTCAAGTACAAGATCTGAGTACTTCTACTTTTACTCAAGTACAATATCTGAGTACTTCTACTTTTACTCAAGTACAATATCTGAGTACTTCTACTTTTACTCAAGTACAAGATCTGAGTACTTCTACTTTTACTCAAGTACAAGATGTGAGTACTTCTACTTTTACTCAAGTACAAGATCTGAGTACTTCTACTTTTACTCAAGTACAAGACCTGAGTACTTCTACTTTTACTCAAGTACAAGATCTGAGTACTTCTACTTTTACTCAAGTACAAGATCTGAGTACTTCTACTTTTACTCAAGTACAAGATCTGAGTACTTCTACTTTTTACTCAAGTAACAATATCTGAGTACTTCTACTTTACTGAAGTACAATATCTGAGTACTTCTACTTTACTGAAGTACAAGATCTGAGTACTTCTACTTTTTACTCAAGTACAAGATCTGAGTACTTCTACTTGTTTCCTCTGAAGTACAAGATCTGAGTACTTTACTCCTATTTAGCTCTATAGTACAAATCTGAGTACTTCTACTTTTACTCAAGTACAATATCTGAGTACTTCTACTTTCTGAAGTACAATATCTGAGTACTTCTACTTTTACTCAAGTACAAGATCTGAGTACTCTACTTTTACTCAAGTTACAAGATCTGAGTACTTTACTTTTACTCAAGTACAAGATCTGAGTACTTCTACTTTTCTGAAGTACAAGATCTGAGTACTTCTACTTTTACTCAAGTACAAGATCTGAGTACTTCTACTTTACTCAAGTACAAGATCTGAGTACTTCTACTTTTACTCAAGTACAATAGTCTGAGTAACGTCTACTTTACTGAAGTACAAATCTGAGTACTTCTACTTTTACTAAGTACAAGATCTGAGGTACTTCTACTTTTTACTCAAGTACAAGATCTGAAGTACTTCTACTTTTCTGAAGTACAAGATCTGAGTACTTCTACTTTTACTCAAGTACAAGACTGTAGTACTTCTACTTTTACTCAAGTACAAGATCTGAGTACTTCTACTTTTCTGAAGTACAAGATCTGAGTACTTCTACTTTTACTCAAGTACAAGATCTGAGTACTTCTACTTTTACTCAAGTACAAGATCTGAGTACTTCTACTTTTACTCAAGTACAATATCTGAGTACTTCTACTTTTACTCAAGTACAATATCTGAGTACTTCTACTTTTACTCAAGTACAAGATCTGAGTACTTCTACTTTTACTCAAGTACAATATCTGAGTACTTCTACTTTTACTCAAGTACAAGATCTGAGTACTTCTACTTTTACTCAAGTACAATATCTGAGTACTTCTACTTTACTGAAGTACAAGATCTGAGTACTTCTACTTTACTGAAGTACAAGATCTGAGTACTTCTACTTTTACTCAAGTACAAGATCTGAGTACTTCTACTTTTACTCAAGTACAAGATCTGAGTACTTCTACTTTACTGAAGTACAAGATCTGAGTACTTCTACTTTTACTGAAGTACAATATCTGAGTACTTCTACTTTACTGAAGTACAAGACCTGAGTACTTCTACTTTTACTGAAGTACAAGATCTGAGTACTTCTACCACCTCTGATCAAGTGTTCAGAAAGCATGAGAAGGTGATCAGATGGCAATCAATCAACAAAGTCTTGAAATCAATTGACTTTTACTCTATTGCAAAAACATACAGACGTGTTTGCGGACGTCAGGAAAATCCATCGAAGTCCTATACTTGCATAGTTTGTGCAAACACTAACCCACTAAACCTTTTAATCGTATAGTTTCAATAGAAATGTTTAGTTTTTAAGGGTAACATGGACATTAAATAGTATCTACTGCTTATCACCGCAGTAACATGTCCTGCATCGTCCCACACACACATAACAATACGCGACAACACGTATAAATAAAGTTCCTCCTGTATTCACTGTCCGTGACCTTTGCTCTAAACACATCTGAACCATCATTAATGTCTGCCGTCACTGGGAGTGGTCTGCTGAGATGCACTAATTTAAGCAGAAACAGCTGATTTCAGCACAATCACGTCCCTTTTCTGATGGTGCATGGAACAATGGAAACCACACACACACACACACACACACACACACACACACACACACACACACACACACACACACACACACACACACACACACACACACACACACACACACACACACACACACGCAGTGGGAAGTGTTTGGCTGCAGATTTTGGACTGGACTACCTGATTGGCTCGTGCTTAGACTTCCTCAGAAATGCAATAGAACTGTTGAATAATGCCAAAGGGACGACATGAAGAGATGATGCCAGAGAAAAGGATTTATTCAGATGATGTCATTATCTGGTCGTAAACAAAGGAGTCCAATGGAGGCGTTTCAGGCCGGGGTTGGGGGGGGGGGGAATTCCCTCTGAATTCATGATTGTGTATACCGTAAATAGATAGGAATGTGTGGGAATATTGTATACAGATCTTGTTCTTGAGTAAAAGTAGAAGTACACAGATCTTGTACATGAGTGCAAGTAGAAGTACTCAGATCTAGTACTTGAGTGAAAGTAGAAGTACTCAGCTCTTGTACTTGAGTAAAAGTAGAAGTACTCAGCTCTTGTACTTGAGTAAAAGCAGAAGTACTCAGCTCTTGTACTTGAGTAAAAGTAGAAGTACTCAGATCTAGTACTTGAGTGAAAGTAGAAATACTCAGATCTAGTACTTGAGTGAAAGTAGAAGTACTCAGCTCTTGTACTTGAGTAAAAGTAGAAGTACTGTACTCAGATCTAGTACTTGAGTGAAAGTAGAAGTACTCAGCTCTTGTACTTGAGTAAAAGTAGAAGTACTCAGATCTTGTACTTGAGTAAAAGTAGAAGTACCAGAGTGTAGGAATACTCTGTTACAGTAGAAAAGTATGATCATCAAAATATAGTTAAAGTAGCGACAGAAAGTATAGTCGTTGTGCAGATTGGTCCATTTCAGAATAATATATAGTGTGTTCCTAGGAATAGTTAGAGAAATTAATGATGATACTGTAATTAGGCTTTAAAAACACTGTGATCTTTCGGAAGTGGAGAAATGAATGTAAAGTTTCTGTACTAATGCGTTTAAAAAATTCAAAAAGGGACTTCCTGACAGGTTTCTATTTTGCATAATATGACAATCAAGCCTTTGAAACTTGAATCAAAACGTATTTCTCTCTTACTGTAAATCATTTCCCCAGAAATATAGCCTCTCTACAGGGCTGTATTTGAGCCTTTGCAAACCGTTTACATGCACTAAAACCTATAGAACACACTACTGGAGAGGGAACACCGGAACAAAGGCAGCTTATAGGGGCTCTGTAAGTAAAACAAACATTAATGTATTCTTCTATTTTAAACTTGTCTTATCGTTTTGAAGCTTTTCTTTAAAGGTGTTGAAATGTCTGATTTTAAAATGTGCTTTGCGTCTTAAAGGTGGGGTAGGTAAGTTTGAGAAACCGGCTCGAGATACACTTGTTGTTATATTCCATGGAATGCTCTTAACATCCCGATAGCAATGAATATCTGAAGTGCTTTGACAAAAAATCCATAAATAAATATCATCTGTGGAAGCCGTAGTACTGTAAAAAGCACGATCAATCATCTGAGCCGGCCCGGCTAAAATAACTGGATGGCCTACCTGCCTGTCAGCCTTCCATCTGTGCACAGACTTATCTCGTGCCCTCATTGGTCATGTGCGCGTTCGTGTGTGTTGGAGGAGGGGCTCTGTAAGGAAGTGGCAGATTTGTTCCGGCTGTGTATTTTCAAATTCCAGCGTACTCGAGCTGGTTTCTCCAAAATTACCTACCCCACCTTTAATGCTATTAATGTTTTATATGAATAAACGTGCCATGCTTTTCCCAAACTTAAGATACAATATCGCTTTTTCAGAGAGTCCTGATTGTCCTCATATCACGTCCTGTGTCTTTCTAAACCACTTTATGTTGGCTTATATAGAAATATCAGGAGGACTGATGTAATGAGGGGATTTTATATTAATAGCATACTAAAATAATGAACTACAGAACCCTTAGAAACATAATAGGGCCCCTCTAACAGAGAAATGATCCCCACCCTGCCCTCTGCAGAGAGACTTGGCAGAAGTATTACTTTCTTAGTGAGAACTGTGGGAAATGTTCCCTGAAATTCACTGGAAATCTGTCTAATTCTCTGCTGGCCCCAGACTCTGAATAAATATCACCAAAACACAGCATGCATGTTTTACTTCTTCTCTATAACCAGTAATTACCTTCGGGTGTTCTCCATCGAAACCACAACATCTGCAAGCAACAGCGTCTGAGGGCGTCTTAAGATTTAACTTGTTTAGCCCTGAGCCTGTTTTTCAGGTCTCAGGCTCGAAAATGCCATTCCCAGAACAAATGACCATATCTTCCCTTCTAAAAGGGTTAAATTAATAATCTTTTTTCTCAAAGTAATGATAAACCTGTGAGTTGGATGTAGAAAAGTCAGAATCAATATAGATGTTTTTTATTTTAAAGAAAATTCAGATTGAACATAATAAAAAACTGTAAATTATAGTGTCCGTCCAAAAAATCTTTTTTTTGACATCTCTTTTTGACGGTTAGAGCCAATAGAATCGAAGGGGAATCTCCACATACACACACGTTACCATTGAGAAATGAGAGCTATGCGCATGCAGTTTTGCATGAGAGCGAACCTAGCTCTCGCTCTGACATCTGGAAACGGAAAAGCAGGTTTATTGCTTATGGATTATCAGAAATCATTTCAAAGGGACACAGACACATTGGATTAACCTTCAGCAGCAGCGTGTTTAGCCAGCTACCTAGCGCCACATGTTTTGATGTCTGTTCTTGTTCATATCTTCGCGAGTTCTTATCATAGAGTGATGATGTATGCACCTATCGATTCTGTGTCATCTCACGATGCTAGTCGATATGTTGACAAATCAATTCACATTCATTCAGTCTTTGCAAAGTCAGTCTCGAGATCTCATGTCCTATAGTAGTGCACTTTGATATTCTACCAGCTGGAGTTTTTAATCAGTGACATTGTTGTGTTGATGTCAAACAATGCAACAAAGTTTTTCCCGTGTTCGCAGCACAATTTTCTTCAGAACAAACAAATCATCAATACACTTCATTAATGTACTGCCCCTAGGAAACACAAAGCCTGACAAATGTTCTTGCAAGGCATCCCTAAGTGAACCTGCAGTCATCGGCCTTTTTAATTAATTATTTGAATTAATTAATAATAATAATAATAGTCCTTTTTATTAATTTGTTTACCCTTAGAAGTGAACATATCTCATAATGTTACATCAGGATGTTAAACTAAGTGTAAGCCAAATCAATCATACCAAACCATTTTACAGTACCAGGTACTGAAGTAGATCAGTATTACTGTATCACATTTAACTGGTGATTGAACCAACAAAGCCTCTTTGTTTACGACATGCAAACCACTAACACATTTTTCCAAGTTCAGCATCAGCCTTCGTTACTCTAAAATTACGTTTTAAATAGGAATATTAGAAATGGAACAAATATTCAATCTTCAGAAATGTCCTCAATAAATCTCTATCTAGTGAATAGCCAACATATTTAAAAAAATGTCAGATATTTAAAAAATAAGCCTAAATACTCCTTTACTATCAAAGTCTAAAGCTAGACCTAAGGTGAACAGTTTTTTTGTAATAGACAATTTAATTCTAAAAAACAAAACTGGACTTGTGTTTTTTTTTATTATTTGTACTTCAAAATACATTAGTAAATACTTTGTAAAGTTATTCACAATATAACTAACCCTTTCTAGGATATCAAATCCGTTCATCTTTAACCAGACACTATTTCCCTATTTACTTTCAGTTCATTATAACAATGGTATAACAACCACACGTTTTACCCATAGCTAGTTTATATTTCAAGATTATTCTGTGTGATAAAATAATCAGATGTCTTGTATGCTAAAATAAAGGATATTAATAGTATTAATCTTTTCAGTATTCTAGACCATCGTTAAACAAGCAGCCTTTCTTAAACACTAAGCATAATGTTCTACACCACCCTCTGGAAAACTCTTGCACAGTTATGCTGTAAATCATTGCATCATTTCTTCAGAGTCTGACCAGTCTGAGACAAGCCTGTCTCAAGATCTTGTCATAATGAGAACAGTCAGTGATTCGTTGTCCTCTGCAGCTGTAGTCAGTGGCAGGGTCCCCAAAAAGCTAGAACCGGCCCTGGTCAGTGGGCTCAAGGAAACTCTTGGATCAATGTGTTACAATCAGCAGACACACGTTGTCCTCTGGACAGTTAGAAATCCCCAAAAACTGGCAGTTCCTCTTCACACCACTGTTGCCTTGACAACAAGGGTTCATGTCCATCACAAGCAAAATGTCAAACCTCCTCAGAGATGCGTTCTTTGCACACTTCTTCTGTTTCTGTAGTGAGCAACATTTCACCAACACACTGATTCAGAGTACAACCCAAAGGGTGGCCCCATAACTATCAGTGCTGCTGGTAATCACAGCCAATCAGCTACTAGAGAAACACTCAATTTAAATCTCTCCCCCAACGGCGGTTACAAAATGGCTGAGTGTCCATATGGTCAGGAATGCTGAAACATGTGAATGTTAAAACAAACTAATGGTGGTAGTTTACCCAGATTCTTTACTTCATCAAAAGTAGTAAAACTACATTGTAAAATCTCTTTAGTCTAGTTGAGGTCCTGCTTTT
The DNA here is from genome assembly GCF_902827165.1 of Trematomus bernacchii. Classification (NCBI taxonomy): domain Eukaryota; kingdom Metazoa; phylum Chordata; class Actinopteri; order Perciformes; family Nototheniidae; genus Trematomus; species Trematomus bernacchii. Next base: position 956,789 of record NW_022987542.1, on the reverse strand, counting down.
AAATCCTAGTCAGGAAAAGAACATAAACATCATCTTTAAAATCTTCTTAAATTTGAAACCAAAAAGGTCTTCCTTCTCCACCATGATCCATTTCAACATCAAAGTCCATAAACTGATTGATTTATCTTTAAAAACATGAGGAATGACAGTTCTCATAAAACACTATTCTCCTTTACTTCAGTTCTAAGTCAATGAGCAAAACAAGGAAACCCTCCTTAACCACTATAGACTCATCTTTTATCTACTTGCTTATTCTGTTCATTTTCAAATTGTTTATCTAAGTTGTGTTACAAGCATGGTTAGGTTAACAGAATACAAAACATCAAGTAACTGTATTCAATCCGCGCTATATTTGAAAACCCAAGTAATCTGATTACAGTTAATGAATATATTTTTGGAACACTTAAAGGAATTATTGGTGGAAAAGTTTCCTCACAAAATGTAATCTTCATTACTAAAGCTAAAACCTAAAGAAATCATCACGGAACAGTTTTCTTTCCTTATCACTCAATTGTTTCAATAAAAACAAAAAAGCATCTCAACATCTCAACACTTTATTCCATCTAAGCATGAATGTTTATGACAGACACGCCATATATTCCAAGAATAAATATCTCTGGGCCTAAAGAACAATCCAGTAATCCAAAACGGTCTTTAATGATATCAATTGTGAACTTTCTTAACATTAATTGTAAATTCAACGTATGTTCTCTGATAGAACAAAGATAGGATAGTTGCAGCTGAAACTGGTTAATAGCAATTTTCTGTTAACCTAGATAAGCATGTTGTTCTTATATCTAGTAATATATATATATTTATATTTTATTTTATGTTACTCATAAAACAGTAAACCATAGGAACATTTTCCAGAATAGTAGTTAACTTTATATAACATTTACTCTCTCTAGACTCTTCAAAACATCTTAATTCTCCTGTCTCTCTCTTTCCTCACTGCGCCCTGCAGCTGTTCCTGTCCACAAGCTGCTCTCATCAATCACACTTGACCTCTTTGTTATCCAACATTGAGAGGGCTTGAGCAAGCATCGTACAGCACCTCTGTCATGCTTAAACATTAACAGCTTCCTTCTGACTGACAAATTTATAAAAACTTCCTGCTTATTACTTACTACTCTTTCCTTCATAAACTTAAAATATACAATTGTGGTGAATCGTTTGCGTTTTCAGTTTCCTATCTACTTTAAACAACCATCAAATGAGAGTCATTATTGTATGATAAATACAACCTCCTGAATAATATTACAATATATATTTCTTACAGTGTGTTTGTTATTTCATGTTTAACAATTCTCCTCTTTCTATGTCTTATACTAGGTGGACAAATCCACTATTATATTTAATTTGAATAAAACCTTAACCTTAATGTACTTCATATACTCAGTAAACCTCTTTTTACTTTCCCTTAACGTTACTGTATGTAATTAAGTTCCTTTGAAATATAATTAAGTACAATTCTTAGTCAAATGACAAATACCATGAAATTCACAATGCAATGCAATGGTAACAATCAGTTCCCAAAGACTATGTTTAAATAGCAACAAATCATTGTTTCTTATTTATTTCAATATATCTACTACTTCAAATCACACATTGATCTATTAATTTTCAATGTATTCACTCCAACTTCAGATCACTCGTTGATCTTTCACTCCTTGTTTTAAACAGAGAAACACAATGCAGCCTTCTTTCAGGCATCAGAGAAAAGAACAAGCAGACACACTCCGGGCTGCTGCTCTCACAGCCAACAATTAGAGCATCTCCTCTTTTACTAGAATGGGGGAGAAGGGGGAAGATACTTTCACAGACAAAGACAGACCACACCCCGGCTGGAGCTCTCAGCCTTTTCAGGAGAAGGGGGGACATATTTCAAACTGCAGCTTCTTTGACCAATAAGAAATTAAAAACAACAAACTATGGTATACCAAAACATTTAGCGCTTTATTACTGAGTCTCTAACTCATTACGGCCTGACAAAACATTGGTTTCCTCCACTTTTGTATTTAGTGAATTCACAGAGTCGCGAGCAGAGCTTTTTATATTTTGAACCCCCTCGACTCAGATCGGGCTTATTAATCTCTAATTACCGAACGGGACCGGAACAGGCATGACCCTCCACCCTGTTTTTGTGCACTTGGCTCGCAAAGCAAATGTGTATTCCTCAGCCAATACATCTCTGAACCTTAAGACAAATCATCAGGATCTTCTCAGGCAGAATTCAAGACTACGAGCAAATACAGTGATTCCTCCAGCATAACATGTCCTTACGGCTAGCAAAGATCATATCCCCTCAGTCAACCTTAAGCTTCTCAGGCAGACTACGAGCAGAATACAGTGATCTCTCCAGTATCAACATTTATCAACATAAAACAAAACAAACAACCATCAAACAGAACAAACAATCAACAGATCTCAACCATAACCGTGCAAATATCTCAAATCCACTCCTCTGCTTTTTCTTTTTAACCAATACAACTTCAAAAGTCATTTCATTCCAAATACGTTTTGCTTACTGTGAGTTGGTATTCTTCTGTGGAAGTCTCAAGTCTGGTTTCTCAATTCCTTGAGATTTTACCCCAGCCGTCTCAGGGCTGCCTGGCCAAGGGAGTTGAGACCCCCAGAGAAGGAACACAGCAACCTCCAGCATCGGCAATCTCGGTAGGACCTCCAAAATGTTGTGGCGATCCAGCACTCACACAACAGGAAAGAATGAAACAGAGAGGAATCAATGAAACACAAACACAGAAATAGTTGAGATGAATCATTATTATTTAGTTGCGCACCACCAAACAACAATGGGGAAACATTACCTTGCTTCAACAGCAACCAATCGCAGAAATGCTCCCGCGAATATTCAGAAACACAGGACACTTATAGGTTTCCTAAATGACACACGAACATGTTCCCTAATCATGTTTAACACACACACATTGTCAGGTCTCCTAAACTTGGACGCACCAACATCAGAGCAACATGTAAGTTCCAGATGTCACACACCAACATCCTTATCGTTTCTTAGCTAATGCATGCTGGATATGAACCACTAACTAACAAGACTGTATTATATCTGAGGAAGACCTCTCTTGGAGTTCCTCTGACCTTTGCCAATTTACTTAACATGGGTACATCTGCTGTTAATTGCAAAGACCATTGATAATTAGCAAAGAGACTCATGGGCCTCTTCCAATATCTGGAAACTGTAATTAAAGTATAGTTATATTGAGAAGGTCCAAGACTTGACATAACACACACACACACACACACACACACACACACACACACACACACACACAATAATAATATAGTAAAGTATTTTTATAGGCTAATACTTTTGTACTTTTACTCAGGCAAGATGGTATGTGGGACAAACTGCGGTATGTAGGGAACACAGGGATTCCCTCTGCAGACCATGTACATGCACATAGACCTCACTAATGGAGAGGGAACAGCACAGAAAGGGGCTGATATAACAAACAAACACCATTCTTGGCGTTCAGATCCCTTTCTCATGTGTACTTGGTTGACCTATGGGAGTGATACCATTTGAAAAGAATCCCTGGAGCAGAACATTCATGGGAGAGAGACTGATGGTTTGAATTAAGACAACAAATGTGAAATGTACTTTCTTAAAGTTATTGATCTCCTGAGACCAGTGTGGTTGTGTTGCTCTGTGCTGACGTTGCTTGTTTGTTGCCTGGAAACACGCAATACAATTCAACCCTTGTATGACTCGCGCATGCATGCACGTGCACGGTGTGGAGAAAGATATGGACACAAGATGTGTGCAAATGTATTTAGTTTCCTATCCATGTGGGCATGATTTAAGTAGGGGGGGGACCTATCCTCCTCTAGGGGGGTCCGGGGGGCATGCTCCCCCGGGAAGATTTTTTTTTAAATGTTGAAGTTAAAAGCATCAATCTGGTGCACTTTGAGAGCAACATGAAGAGATCTATGGAAACATCTCTCAACACCCATATGAAACAGAACTGGAAGGATATTTCACAAATCACTCTCCTTTCAAACTGTATTCTTGTTTATTAATAACAACTTTGTTTTACTGTCATATAGTATTTTATACCTGTTTACTTTATTCTCTTATTTTTGTATAACTATAATGATCATATAAAGATGTGCCTTTACCTCACTGGTTGGAGAAAACGCTTCTTATATTCGTTAGCATAGCTAGCTAACCAGATGCTAATAACAACAAAGTTATTGACTGTATGATCAGTATGACAGATGAACAGATCGCCACCGTGTGTTTATAAATTACCTCGAGGGCCGTACCAAATGGTCTCGCGGGCCGGAGGTTCCCCGCCCCTGATTTAGCTAAAGAAAAATAATGATTTTTTTCCAAACTCACACTCAATGGCCTTGGCTCATTTTCTGTGAAGAACATATATCAGAACACATTTCCGATGACCACCCACTGTACCCCCCCCCCCAACACATTTATATTACATACAGGTGGTTTGGGTTTGTGGAAATTGTAAGTCCTGTGCACCTGTCTGGGCTGTGTGTGTGTGTGTGTGTGTGTGTGTGTGTGTGTGTGTGTGTGTGTGTGTGTGTGTGTGTGTGTGTGTGTGTTTTTAAAGAGTTAATTGTTTTAGAACATCTGAAAATATAAAAAAATGTTATCAGTCAAATTCATCTTTAGAAAAATAAAGATTTCAATGTGCTGATGAGCTGTTCTCTATGTGGCAGGGTGCCGATGGGAGAAGAGGCTATGTGGGGGAGAAGGTAGGAGAGCGAGATTAACGATATACAGCTACATGCAGCCAACTACGTGAGTTTGAACTGTGTGTGTGTGTGTGTGTGTGTGTGTGTGTGTGTGTGTGTGTGTGTGTGTGTGTTGTGTGTGTGTGTGTGTGTGTGTGTGTGTGTGTGTGTGTGTGTGTGTTGTGTGTGTGTGTGTGTGTGCATCATGTCTTGCGGGATCTAAAGAAATCCCCACTCTATCCCAGCTGCAAATTTGGGGCGAGACACAAGTTTGAGTTCTCATCACAGCTGATCAAGATGGCCAAAAGATGATTTTGGAAGAGAGAGAACCATTTGATGATGATGTAGAGGAAGAGGAAGAGGCTTCAGAATGTGAGGATCACATTTCTGAGAAGTCTGAGTCTGACAGAGACTTTGAAGAAGAGGATGAGATTGAGCATCAGCTAGTTACAAAGAAAAGACGAGCCACAGGACCAGCCGGTCAGCGGGCAAAACAACAAGTAGCACTTTAATTCATGAATGTGATCTAACAAATGTAAAAGGGCAAATATGAACCATATGCTGTTTATATTGCTTTTGTAATTGGGATGAAGTAAACATCCGTTGAGTATTTTAACATGAAATAGTTTGATTGTGTTGAATTGAAGCCCAAAAAGGCAGCGGGTCACCTGACCCACGAACACTGCAGAGTAACAACATGAACACCACACGGGTTAGACCTGCATTCATTATTATTAGAGAAAAATAAAACAGATAAAACCCAGAAACTGCTTTCCTTGGAAATGTCCTCGTGTCCCGAGGGAGACAAAGTTCATCTTTCACAGGATGCTTCCTCCTCTTCTTCATCTTCCTCTTCCTCCTCCTCCTCCTCCTCCTCCTCTCCCTCCTGCAGCCCCTAAAAGACGGAGGACATCTGCTTGTGTTCAGAGGGAGCAGGAGGAGCGGCACGTCTGTAAGTAACTTTTGTCAGTTTGTTGAGTTAAATGTAACTCTTCTGACTCACCTTTTAGATCTGCTTTACCCTGATTAAGGATGTCTTTCAACTTGCTGTTTTATTTATATTTTGAGATGTTTACATTTTAGAATTGTTTATTTCTACTCTTTTAATTTCTACTTATGTGCAATGCCTTGTTTTTTGATGCTGCTGCGATGCAAGCATTTCCTAATTTGCGATCAATAAAATACTTCTTATCTTATCTTCAGGTGTCATTACTGTAAGGGAAGGGATCATTGAAGGATGTTGAGCATTGTGTGTGACTGCATGGCACGGCAGCACACATATTATGATCCTGCATACTTCTTCATCTTATTCCTTATCTTCCACTTTAAAGTTAGACGTGCTACTTATCGTATTTTCTAAGAGACTCACCCAAATCGCAAAAAGCTGCAAACATTGCCCCCATAGGAACGAATGGGAAATCGACGTGAACAGAGCTAAAAATCATCCAACTTTGAGGTGATACTGCTTCGTCATACTTTAATGTAGAAAAAAGATCCAAAGTTTAAACTGCTCTCCAGACTCTCAACTTTATTGGACTTAAAGGTTCTTTTGACAGATGGAACAGTTTTCCTAAAATCCCAGTTTAAGTTTTGTGAATTTTTCAGAGTGTTTCAGATTCTATAATGGCTGTGTATGTGACGGAATGTTCAGAGTGATGACATCATCACTTAGAGTGTAGAGGGCTTTAAAATCTACTGGAAAAAAGATCTTAAACCTGCTCTAAATCCCAGAATATTCACTCTTTTCACGTGATTTTAGATGATTTCAGTAGCAACGTTAGTCAGCGTTCTCTCGATGCCTTCATTATATCAAAATTACTTACAAATCTGGCCCAAAAGTGCCCTTGAGTGACAAAAACTCGCCCATTGACGCCCATGTTAGATCCCTGCAAAATCGTCCATATCAACTCTAAATACTGTTAAAGTTGTGATTGTTTGTGTATTTAAGTCTCACCAGACTAATCAATTTCCACTCTATTGGGATTAACGGTTGTGCTGACATGAAACCCAAAAGTAAAACTCACAAAATTACACTTTTGTAAATAGTTTTTCTCTAAATGTTTGTAATTTATCAAATTAATTATATTGTGCACTCGTTATCTTACTTTTCTTGCAACCAAATGTTGATTCTTTGTAGTGCTAATATGTTTTCATGTTAGAAATTAACTAGTGCAACGGGGAAAAAATGCCTCAACAAATCTCAAAATGCCCCTAAATTTGCGTTCGAGGACCGAAAATGTGATTTTGAAGAACAAAATATGTGTTAAACAATAACTTAATGCTACACCAACTCTTGTGTTGTGTTAAGGGTCATTGAAGATCATGCAGAACTGTAGACTAGCTTCCCTTGGGAACAACAGTATCTTTATTCTCTCATGTTAGAAGACGTTGATAAATATTGTGTGCATTTCAATCTGGTCTGATTTCACATTAAAAACAGCAGCTTGATGCACCAGTTACTGTTCTTTAAATGTTCCAAAATGCCACAACCTTTAAGACAATGGAGGCAAAAGTTGACCGCACGAAACTGACACGGAAAACCCTTGAAGTCAACATGGTACGAATATCTATGTTTGAAACGTATTAACTTTGTTTGTAATTGTATCTGATATATTAACACTTTCCCATTTTTAAATAAAGTTTCAAAGAATGTTCTACAATATTTGGTATATTCTGTTTTAGTAAGCTGGTCCAGAGCAACGTGCTGAGAGATTCAAATCCACTTGAACACATTCCTCTGTCTCACTGTTGTATAGACCATTAAGTTCTACTCAATGCAATCTCTCGTATAAAGGTTTGTTTTTTGTGTATTTCCTGGAACTTACAAAGTGTTATTTTTACATTTGAGGAGTTCATGTGAAATGTGTTATAAGTAAAAAAACATATTTTTTCCAAAGTTCTGAAATACCTCTGTTATGTTTTTGTTGTAGGAAGAGAGGCACCCACGAAGCGTCCCAACATGAAGGGAAGAACGAGAATTTTCCTCGGCGTTATCATAGCAGCGTATTTCTCTGGCATCGCTGCTCTGACGACAGGTGGGTCTTTAAACACAGGTTGGGTTTTTTAAATAAGCGATCACGTAAATGTTACTTCTAAAAGACCTTGGAAATAGAGAGGCGCAGTGATGATGTTTTTTTTGTAGTCAAGACCCAGAAGTGAGCATTGCAAGGGCTCCCTCGACATTGAATGAGTATGTGGTGTCTCTATTTTAAAGAGTCCTCTCCTGCTGATGTTCAGGTGTATATCAGTATGTAGTGTCTCTACTTTAAAGAGTCCTCTCCTGCTGATGTTCAGGTGTATATCAGTATGTAGTGTCTGTACTTTAAAGAGTCCTCTCCTGCTGATGTTCAGGTGTAGATTAGTATGTAGTGTCTCTACTTTAAAGAGTCCTCTCCTGCTGATGTTCAGGTGTATATCAGTATGTAGTGTCTCTACTTTAAAGAGTCCTCTCCTGCTGATTTTCAGGTTTATATCAGTATGTAGTGTCTCTGCTTTAAAGAGTCCTCTCCTGCTGATGTTCAGGTGTATATCAGTATGTAGTGTCTCTACTTTAAAGAGTCCTCTCCTGCTGATGTTCAGGTGTATATCAGTATGTAGTGTCTCTGCTTTAAAGAGTCCTCTCCTGCTGATGTTCAGGTTGTATATCAGTATGTAGTGTCTCTACTTTAAAGAGTCCTCTCCTGCTGATGTTCAGGTGTATATCAGTATGTAGTGTCTCTACTTTAAAGAGTCCTCTCCTGCTGGTGTTCAGGTGTATATCAGTATGTAGTTTCTCTACTTTAAAGAGTCCTCTCCTGCTGATGTTCAGGTGTATATCAGTATGTAGTGTCTCTACTTTAAAGAGTCCTCTCCTGCTGATGTTCAGGTGTATATCAGTATGTAGTGTCTCTACTTTAAAGAGTCCTCTCCTGCTGATGTTCAGGTGTATATCAGTATGTAGTGTCTCTGCTTTAAAGAGTCCTCTCCTGCTGATGGTCAGGTGTATATCAGTATGTAGTGTCTCTACTTTAAAGAGTCCTCTCCTGCTGGTGTTCAGGTGTATATCAGTATGTAGTTTCTCTACTTTAAAGAGTCCTCTCCTGCTGATGTTCAGGTGTATATCAGTATGGAGAGTCTCTACTTTAAAGAGTCCTCTCCTGCTGATGTTCAGGTGTATATCAGTATGTAGTGTCTCTACTTTAAAGAGTCCTCTCCTGCTGATGTTCAGGTGTATATCAGTATGTATTGTCTCTACTTTAAAGAGTCCTCTCCTGCTGATGTTCAGGTGTATATCAGTATGTAGTGTCTCTACTTTAAAGAGTCCTCTCCTGCTGGTGTTCAGGTGTATATCAGTATGTAGTTTCTCTACTTTAAAGAGTCCTCTCCTGCTGATGTTCAGGTGTATATCAGTATGTAGTGTCTCTACTTTAAAGAGTCCTCTCCTGCTGGTGTTCAGGTGTATATCAGTATGTAGTTCTCTACTTTAAAGAGTCCTCTCTGCTGATGTTCAGGTGTATATCAGTATGTAGTGTCTCTACTTTAAAGAGTCCTCTCCTGTGGTGTTCAGGTGTATATCAGTATGTAGGTCTCTACTTTAAAGAGTCCTCTCCTGCTGTGTTCAGGTGTATATCAGTATGTAGTGTCTCTACTTTAAAGAGTCCTCTCCTGCTGATGTTCAGGTGTATATAGTATGTAGGTCTCTACTTTAAAGAGTCCTCTCCTGCTGATGTTCAGGTGTATATCAGTATGTAGTGTCTCTACATTAAAGAGTTCTCTCCTGCTGATGTTCAGGTGTATATCAGTATGTAGTGTCTCTACTTTAAAGAGTCCTCTCCTGCTGATGTTCAGGTGTATATTACTATGTATTGTCTCTACTTTAAAGAGTCCTCTCCTGCTGATGTTCATGTGTATATCAGTATGTAGTGTCCTCTACTTTAAAGAGTCCTCATCCGGCTGGTGTTCAGGTGTATATCAGTATGTAGTGTCTCTACTTTAAAGAGTCCTCTCCTGCTGATGTCAGGTGTATATCAGTATGTAGTGTCTCTACTTTAAAGAGTCCTCTTCTGCTGATGTTCAGGTGTATATCAGTATGTAGTGTCTCTACTTAAAGAGTCCTCTCCTGCTGATGTTCAGGTGTATATCAGTATGTAGTGTCTCTACTTTAAAGAGTCCTCTCCTGCTGATGTTCAGGTGTATATCAGTATGTAGTGTCTCTACTTTAAAGAGTCCTCTCTGCTGATGTTCAGGTGTATATCAGTATGTAGTGCTCTACTTTAAAGAGTCCTCTCCTGCTGATGTTCAGGTGTATATCAGTATGTAGTGTCTCTACTTTAAAGAGTCCTCTCCTGCTGATGTTCAGGTGTATATCAGTATGTAGTGTCTCAACTTAAAGAGTCCTCTCCTGCTGATGTTCAGGGTAGGATTAGTATGTAGGTCTTCTACTTTTAAGAGTCCTCTCCTGCTATGTTAGGTGTATAATCAGTATGTAGTGTCTCAACTTTAAAGAGTCCTCTCCTGCTGATGTTCAGGTGTATATTCAGTATGTAGTGTCTCTACTTTAAAGAGTCCTCTCCTGCTGGTGTTCAGGTGTATATCAGTATGTAGTTTCTCTACTTTAAAGAGTCCCTCCTGCCTGGCTGTTCAGGTGTATATCAGTATGTAGTGTCTCTACTTTAAAGAGTTCTCTCCTGCTGGTGTTCAGGTGTATATCAGTATGTAGTGTCTCTACTTTAAAGAGTCCTCTCCTGCTGATGTTCAGGTGTATATCAGTATGTAGTGTCTCTACTTTAAAGAGTCCTCTCCTGCTGTGTTCAGGTGTATATCAGTATGTAGTGTCTCTACTTTAAAGAGTCCTCTCCTGCTGATGTTCAGGTGTATATCAGTATGTGTTTCTCTGGTACTGTAAATAGTCTCCTTTATATGCAACAGATCTAAGGAAAAAAAACGTTGTTTGACAAAACAAGTGTGCCTGTTAATAGTTTTGAAGCTCAATAAACAGCCAACAGTCGACCAGATTTATTTGATGTCTTCCAGACTTTGTTATCTTTAAGCTCCCATTAAGCCACTCTAAGTTTTTCTAACAGAAACCTGATCATTTGAAGCATCTGGACATGTCCCAGAATGCTTTGCAGTCAAGACATTATGCATGCTTTAGAAGGAAATGATGGAAATATAAGAGCAAACAGCTGAGGGGAAACCGGTCCCTGAAGAGGTGATGAAGTCTCTGAGGGGAGGGACCTGCATCCTGACTCACTAATGAGGATCTTTGAGAAACATAAACTCTGACCAAAAAAGGCTTCCCCTTACAGGATCAAGACTAACGGCCTCTCTGGGATAATCGAAAATATGTTCGCGATGCAGTAAATGTACTATTGATGGACACAGCATATATTTATTTGATAATAAAACTTTGTGAACAACAAATCTGCAGATAGAGAGCTGGTTAACGTTAGCTGTTAGCTGTTAGCTGTTAGCTGTTAGCTGTTAGCAGCCCTAAATAACGAAGGAACAGCTAACATTAACAGAGCTAATCAATTTATTATTATTTATTGTTTGCCTTGTAATGTCTCGGCATAAACGCCACGATGTGCATTATTTAGTCCTCTGGTAAAAAGAGGGCCATATAAAATGCTTTTGTTAAAAAACCTCTTGCAGCATGTTTTTTACCCTAACAAAGAACAGGGAAGGGAAACCCCCAAAAAGCATGATAGGGCCTCTTTAAACATTTTGTCTTCAGTTTTCATAATGATATCTGTTTAATTTTTTGTTTCCTTAAATATTTCACTTTGTTGTGTTGCTGCTGTGATGCAAGAAATGTTTCAGACTTGAGCTGTCAATAAACAGAACAAACGTTTACGTCCCCAGAGCTGAACTTTTTCTTCCCCTTGTCCAGATTGTGAAAATGCCACCGTGGCCGACATCGTCTTCCTGGTGGACGGATCCTCCAGCATCGACAAGAAGAACTTCGTGAAGGTCAAAGGTTTTCTCAGAAGTGTCATCAAGGACCTCAACATCGGCTGGAAAAAGGTTCGTATCGGCGTGGCTCAGCACAGCGATGAAACTTACGAGGTGTTTCTGCTGAAGGATCACGTGGATAAGAGATCCATGATGATCGCAGTTGAAAACATGGCCTACCAAGAAGGAGGCACAGAAACAGGCAAGGCCATCGACTTCCTCCGGACGCAGTATTTCACGGAGGAAGCCGGGAGCAGAGCCGGCCAAGGGGTGCCTCAGATTGCTGTGGTTATCACGGATGGAGACTCCACGGACGATGTGATCGCACCCGCCCAGCGCCTGAGGCAGCAGGGAGTCATCGTATTTGGCATCGGGGTGGGAGAAGCCAACCTGCAGCAGCTCGAGTCCATCGCCAACCGGCCTCCAGAGCGCTTCCTGTCCTACATCAGTAACTACGCGGCTCTGCAGACGCTGAAAGACAGTCTGCTGAAAACTGTGTGCATCTCAGTGGAGGATCAGAAGCAAGGTAAGGCAAAGGATTGAAGAAAACATCATATAATAGTCCAAATTAGGTTTTGGTATTTGAAGATGAGATCATACTGGGTTTGTTTGAAAAACAAGAAATTGATCATCATACTGTTTTTAATAAGTTTCCTGCTGTTACAATCATGCAGTCCTTTTTGGTAACAAGTTTTGAAAGTATACCTATTCCCAATAGGTCATTCAATGGCAGCCATCAAAGAGCGTGGCTAGACATGATGAATTGTGCAAAGGGGGTAATGGGAATTCATGGTGCTGTACCTGCTTGTATATGGGTACAAAATGAGAGCTTGGAAAGATTCAAAGTTAGCTTAATGTGAAAATACCTGAAAATACAAAATGTTAGTGCATATCCTACGAGATGAATGATCTTTAAGGTTGAGTTATTGGATAAACTAGCCATACACTTTGGAGTATACTGACATCTTGACTGTAATGTAAGAAAAAGTAATAATGTTGTCTCTTTTTCCAGCATTGACAGACAGGTTTGCAGATATCTTTTTCATGCTGGACGGTAGCATGGCTCCAGGAATGGTCCCGGGGGTCATATCTAACTTGGTTGAATTGATCGATCGTCTCAATGCCTCAGCGTCCACCTACCGTATTGGTTTGGCCCAGTACGGTGAAGATACCAAGGTCGAATTCTCCCTTGAGAAATTTAAAAACAAACAGAAAACCATCGAAACTGTCAAGCGTTTCCGCCTGCGCCCAAAAACCAACAAACCAGCTGACCTGGGCGGTGCCCTGATCAACGCCAACACTCACCTTTTTACCAGTGAGGCTGGGGGCCGTGCGCATCAAGGCTCCCGACAGTATCTGGTTGTTATGAGTGCAAAAGACTCCAAACGCTCCGTGTATAGGGACGCTGAATTGATCAAATCATCGGGGGTAACTCTTATAGGAATGAGTGCAGGTGCAAGTATGGAATCAATCGAATCATTTGCCAGTACTGACTATGCATATAATACTTCAAACGTGTTAATTTTGGAGGATGTCATCTTGACTGAGAAAAAGGAGAACATTACTGAAGGTGAGAATCCCAACCATCCTACTAGCAGTTTTTCACGTTTTTCAGTTAGCATCTAGAAGTGGACAGCTACAGAAAACTAGCATTATTCTGTTATTTTCAAAAGCTTTTTTTGTCTGATGTTTCGATTCATTTTAAACAGACTGTTCAACAAAAGGATACCCAAAAAATGTAGTTTCATTTAAATATTGGATTGTTCTCTCTTAGTAAAATCCCATTTTGAATACAATTGTGGTCTTACCTTGACTTGAAGATGAAGTCCATGCTGTCCTTCTGGACAACAATCTCTATTACTTTTTTGTAAAAGTCCTCCTTATCTTCCTCTAGTTTCAAAAGTCTAGTTTGTTGTTTGCGTCTACCGTCTCTGCGTGTAGAAAACAGTAGCAACAAGAACCTGTGGGCTCACGTGCGCCCCCTTCAGTGCGGCAGAGGTTATGGCTGCCTCTCCTGGTGCTTTCTCATTGCCGTCGTATGATGAGACCAGCGAGCCTAAATATCATATATACGTGAAATAAGTTATTTAGAGACTATGGATGGCGAGGATAAATGTAATAAAGGGATCTACAAACATTACATTGGTGACCTACAGTGAGATGGGAACAGGCATGCGCTTAGTGCTCGCTTTCCAGCCAGTTTCTGTGGGGTGACGCATCTGAGGTGAGGCAGATCTCATCTCTGCCTCACCTTACCCCACAGAAACTGGCTGGAGCGCGGGCACAAAATAAGTGCTCGCACTAAATTAGTGCCCGCGCTCCAGCCAGTTTATGTGGTGTTACGTGTCCCTGCCTCACTTCTCATCGCTCCCATGTAGTTGTAGCGGAGCTCGGCAAATTTACAGATTTTGACAATAAAAAGCGATTGGAATCATACATAAATCACATTTACAACACAGATCAGTGGAGACATTTTATTATTATTATTATTTATTATTTTGTATTTGTTCGTTACATTGGAGAATGACAGGTGAGGCTCTGCTACGTCGCTGGTTACAAGTATACCTGTAATAAAGTCCCTTTGTAGCAGATGACTCAAATTACCCTCCTTTCACAGATTGCAAAGGAGCAAAGGTGGCAGACATTGTGTTCATCGTTGACGAGTCGGGAAGCATTGGAAATGAAAACTTTCGGCTCATGCGCAAATTCCTGCACTTGATCGTGAGCAGCTTGGATGTAAGTCCGAATAGAGTCAGAGTGGGCATTGTCACGTACAACGATGTCTCCACACCACAGGTCTTCCTCAACTCATTCAACGACACGGACGAATTGCTTGAGTACATTAAGATCCTGCCTTACAATGGAGGTGGTACGAAGACTGGAGAGGCCCTGAATTTTACTCGGGAAAACGTCTTTGTTAAAGAGAAGGGCTGCAGGAAAGAAAACGGTGTCCAACAGGTGGCGGTGGTCATCACTGATGGTGAATCCCAGGATGAAGTGAGCGAAGCAGCAATTACTCTGCGTCGAGCCGGTGTTACCATTTACGCTGTAGGAATAAAAGATGCCATCGAGAGCGAACTGTTGGAAATGGCTTCACACCCTCCTGATCAGCACGTTTTTACCCGGGAAAGTTTCACCGAGCTGACGCACCTGAAGCAGACCCTGCAGAAAATCCTGTGCAAAAACATCATTGCCAAAGCAGTCCCAAGGAAAACAGAAACCAAAGAAGGTTTGAAACAGTTTTTTGTTTGTTTGTTGGAGTTGTCTTTGGGACTGGTGGAAAGTAAATAAGTAACTTAAGCTATGCACTGGACTTTACTCAAGTATTTTCATAATATTGCATTTGAGTATATGTTGATGATGGTATTTCTACACTGTGGTATAACTACTTTTACTTAGGTAAAACAATCTGTAGTTTTACAATTTCTGGTCTTACAGGAAATACCATAAACACAAAAAGTCAACTTTAAAAACTAAATTTGTATTCATGTTGTAGAGCGAATTAAATACATGTAAAGACAAAGTTAAAGGATTTGTGGATCAATAATACATTTTGACTTGACCCTCAATGAACAGTGAAAGACAGACATCTCCTAGATCTATTTGGTTTGTTTGTGCTATGGGGATTTAAAATGGTACTTTCCCCTTGAAGAGCCATCTTTTTGTATTTAATCTAACTCAAATATTTCCAAATGAATGTTCAATTTTAACCTTCCTCTTTGTTGAATATGTGAAAATAATAATGTCTTATTATTGTTTTCCCAATTTAGTTTGTGTAAAAACGGAATGAAGCAGACATCTTCTTCCTTATGGATGACTCAGGAAGCATTACATGGCAAGACTTCAAAGACATGCAGAACTTCCTCAACAAGTTTATAGAACACTTCCAAATTGGACCACAACAAGTCCGCATTGGGCTTGTGAAATATGCTGATCCCCAACTGATGAATTTGATCTGACAACCCACTCCGATACAAAGTCATTGGTGAAGGCCATCAACAGTATACATCACGCAGGAGGTGGGACGGAGACAGGAAAGCACTTTCACACTTGGGCAGACTCTTTAAGAGAGCGGGCGGACACGCGTGATCATGAAGCCCCAAAGTACCTGATTGTCCTCACAGATGGAAAGTCCACTGATGAGGTGGAGGCTCCTGCAAAAGAACTGAGGGACCATGGAATCATTATCTACGCCATTGGGGTGTGAAAGCTTTCATCCCAAAACTCAGCTAGAAGAGATTGCAGGAGACCCCAAGAGGACTATCTCCGTCAGAAATTTGATACCTTGAAATCCATCAACAATGACATCATCAGAGAAATCTGTTCTGAAGACGGTAAGAAAAAAAATCATTTTACAAATGGAGAGCAGAAGTGAGACAAGGACCTTTTTCACATATCGTACCCAGCCTTGAAACATAAACTTAGTTAACTGCATGTTAAATGTTTAACAGAAGAGGCCAGACAGAGAGGACCGAACAGTGTAGACGCTTTTCATACTTCAGAGATGGCAGCTAAAAAGAATTGTAAAAGTTACGTTTATAGATATCATTAATAACCGATCATAATAGTGATAGGTGGTAGGAAGATTGACGACTGACGCTTTTTTTTAAAGGGTTTTTAGGGTTATATTATGATTATTATTGCCTGGATGTAGGGATAAGGGAAGGTAGGGATGAAGCGATTGTGGATTTAGAGATGAGGGAAGGTAGGATGAAGCGATTGGTGGATTTTAGAGATGAGGGAAGGTAGGGATGAAGCGATTGGTGGATTTTAGAGATGAGGGAAGGTAGGGATGAAGCGGATTGGTGGGTGTGGGGATAAAAGATGAATGGTTCGAAGGGTGAAGGGATGAATGGGTTGGCTAATGATGAGGTAGAAAGGGGAATGTATGAGTGGAAGGGAGAGGGCGGGTGGGTTGAAAGAATGGAAACAACAGTGGCCGGATGTGTTGGCTGCATATTGAGGCATTGCCCAGCTCCTGAACCTAAGTTAACAAAATACCTTCTAAATGATAACCAATGAAAGTAAGAGAAGGGCAAAAAAGGAACTCCTCATTAACATTTCTGTGTTCTGTGTCGACAGCCTGCAGAGACATACAGGGCGACATCTTTTTCCTCACTGACAGCTCCGAGAGCATCGAAGAGGTTGAGTTTCAGAAAATGAAACACTTCATGAAATCTGTCATCAGCAAGTCGGCCATCGGGGAGAACAAGGTGCACGTCGGTGTCATGCAGTTCAGTTACCAGACTTACAATCTGGAGTTTCCCCTCAACCAATAACTACAGCAAAGTTAACATTTCGAAAGCAATTGATGATATGAAGCGATGAATGCAGGTACGAGCACAGGAAAGGCCATCACAGAGGTTTCAAGGTATTTCGATTGTGCCAGAGGAGGGCGTCCTGCATGAGGCAGACTCTGATAGTGATTACAGACGGCAAGGCACAAGATGAGGTCAGGGGTCCCGCTGCGAGGCTCTAGAAAAGGGAGTGGTGATCACTCCATCGGAGTGAAGAATCAACAACCGCACACCAGCTGATGGAGATCAGCGGTCATTCTGACAGGGTTTATTCTGAGAAGGACTTTGATGCGCTGAAGGACTTGGAAGCCCAGGTTTCCTCAAAGATTTGCGAGAGAGGTAAGAGCAGGTCAAGAGCAAACCACAAAAGCAACTAGGAGTAGAGCAATGGTGGAAGAAAGTGCTCAGAACCTTTACTAAATAAAGATACAAGTACAATGGTCTAAAAATACTAACTTACTAGTAAAATATCTGAATTGAGAATGTTGCTAATTAGAGTACCAAATGTTTGAGGTAAATGTACTTCAAATATCTAACGTTATCAGTATGCAATTGTCTTCTTTTCCACAGTATTATAAAATACTAATATTCAGTTTTTTATCTTCAACACATGTCATATCATGTTAACGTTGTGGTTTGTCAATGTGGAACCAATTTGATATACTGGGTACATAATTAGTACAGTACCCCCATCATATCATTCTATAACTATAAACCTCTCTTCTATACATATATTAAAGTACAACAAATACAAAAGTAGTTAAATATAACTATAGTACAACACTTGAGTATGTACTTACTGTGACATTCCACCATTGGAAGTTTATATTTCTCAATCCTTATATTCAGTCTACTCCTAAGTATTTTGTCTTGTCTACTGAAATTAATTAGATTTGAATAAAATGGGGAAAAAAAGTCATGGACATATGTGTACTGAAAATATTGAGGTGAAGCTTATTTTATGTAACCATCTTTTCTCTGAATCAGTTTGTAATTGTAAGGCATTGATTTTTTATGAGAACATAATAATTCCCAACCAATTTCTCTGCTAACTTCTCCTTTTTCCTCTTTTTTCTTTTAAACCAGAATGTAAAATGGAAACAGCCGACATTATTTTCCTGGTGGACAGCTCCAGAATATCTCAAATACAGTATGAAAGCATGCGGAAGTTTATGGCATCAATAGTGAACCAAACCAAAGTTGGCACCAGCCTGACTCGTTTCGGGCTTATTTCCTACTCAGATGAACCCCGGGACTCATTTTAAACTGAACGCCTACGACTCCAAACGTAATGTTCTTGCAGCGATACCAACTGTGAAGCCAGAAGGAGGAGGCACCTACACAGACAAAGCCTTGAGCTACTCTCTAGAGTACTTTAATGCCGAACATGGAGGCCGGGAGGTGCCTCAGATTCTCATAGTGATCACAGACGGAGCTGCGAACATACCTTCAAACCTAAAGGGTCCGGCTGATAAACTGCGAGAACACGGGGTCACCGTCATCAGTGTCGGAGTGAAAGAAGCAGATCGAAATCAGCTGTTGACCATTGCTGGCAACAACGGCAGCAGTTTCTTTGTGGACAATTTTGAGGCCCTAGAAACTCTGCACAACGATATGTCTTCTGTCCTTTGCAATGCCACAAAACCAAGGTGAGCACAAGTCAGGGCACATCTGTGGTACAGAAGTTCATGAGATTTAAAGTTTGTGCCAAAAGATCCACTAAACTCATGAAATAATTTAATACAGCAAACTCACAAAAACACATACTGTATGATACGAATTGTTTTTAGAGATCAGGAATCTAAATTAATAATTCAAGTGCTCAATATTCGAATTGTGTTCAATCAATTCCATAGTTATTTGCCCCTTCAACTTTCTTGTAGCATTATTCCTTACTGCACGTCCTTCAGCGTGATTGTAGATCTTCACAGAACTACAATAATCGTGTAATGGGTTTAAAATATTCAAAATGTTTTAAAAAAAACTCAAATAAACATAAAGCCCTTTTGGAATGATGGTTCCATAAACATTTGAATGTATAGTTTACCAGTATTTATGTTTGGTCCCTTAATGCACTTCTACAACAAATATTGGACAAAAAGTGTTGGTCTTGATTGCTTACCTAATCTAGCTCTTTAGGGTTTGGGCAAAGCAAGGGAAAGACGGAAAATGACTTTGAAGATCACAATGTGGAAGTAGATATCCTACACATTTTGTTTCTCTCGATGCTCAAAACATTTCTGCTTCAAGGAGTAAGAATCACAAAGGCAGTAAAAGCAAAGCATACCTAGTTGTTTTCCCAATGTGGTTTATTTGATTTGACCAAGCCTGAGAAACTGCTATTGATCTTTCAGATTGACAGAAAAGCTGCATCAATTCCTTATCTATCAGACTTCAAACCGTAAAAAAGGGAGTGAAGAGTTTGGTGTGGGCCAAACAAATTATGCTTTACAGTGAATTTCTTTGTACTTTTGTAAATTACATTTTATTTCGTCTATTTATATTTCCATGTCCGCCATGTTGACTTATGTCTTCCTCTTGCTTTGCTCTGTCAGGATGTAAGGGAAAGAAGGCCGACCTGATCTTCCTACTCGATCGGTCAAGCAGCATTAATTTAGAAGAGCACGACATGATAAAAAAACTTCACGGTAAGCCTAGTGAACAGCTTTATCATCAGTGAAAACTGGGTGCGTATTGGACTCGCACAGTTCAGCGATGAGCCTCAGGACGAGTTTGACCTCAACAGGTACTTCAAGAAGGAGGATTTGATCGGGCACATCCAAAACTTGAAATACACTGGTGGAAACACATTCCTCGGAAAAGCCTTGGATCACATAAGCAAATACTTTGACGACAGTCGTGGGGTCCCGAAGAATCTGGTGTTGATCTCAGATGGCGACTCGCATGATGACGTGGAGGATGCAGCTGACTATCTCAGGATACATAACATTTCGGTGTTTGCCATCGGCGTTGGCGACGTTCATGACCTGGAGCTCTTGCAGATCACTGGCACCCCGGAGAGGCTGTTGAATGTGCAGAACTTTAACGGATTGCAAGGATCAAGCAAGACTTGGTCGACATCTTATGTGATGATCCAGGTCCAGGTCCAGATCCAACCCCAACCCCACCCACACCTCACCACTGCCCCCCCTCCCACACCCCCCTCGCCCCCAAAGCAGTAAGTTGAAAAAGTGTCTCCTTGCATCTCAATAGCTGTGTTTCCATTCAAATGTTGCAAAAAGAAATGAGGTGCTGTTCTATCAACTGGTTTAGAGAGAATACAATGGGCTTAGTTTTGTCACAGTAAAGGCTACGTATTACTGTAATCTAGTAGTTAACACAATAGTAGAGGTAGAGTTTGTGTACTGGAAACAAAAGAGGTTGTCTTGGCCATTCCACATAAGACTATCTAACACCTGATCTTGCACGATTTATTTTATTTCTTAATTTATTATTGCATTATTTTTTTATTATTTAGTTTTTTATTATATGTATTGTTGTATGTCTTGTAATTGCACTGTTGAGGATCCTGCAACCTATGTTTTCCATGCATTGCAGAAGTACATCGTAGTTGTGTATATGATATGACAAAATTGCTCTTTTATTTCAGCTAGTATAAAGTGGTGTAGGTATATGTCCTAAAACCATGAAATGAGATAGCATTGTATCACTTCTGCGGTTGCCATGTTTCATGCTGTCTGGACACTAAGACATGCAGTCATGTGTTATGGGAATATCCATATCATCAAAAAACTGTTAGCGTAAAAATGTTTGCCATGATTGGGGAAGTTTTTGTCAAATATTGCTGCTTTCAGACATTCTTCATAATGCAATACCTACAAATTCACTTAAGAATATGTGAATGTAAACACAGCTTATGTATCCCACTGTATTCCTCTGTGTTTATGATTGCCTAAAGGTAAATACATGTTTCCCTTTGCTACAGACTGCAGCATCGATATCGCCATGGGATTCGATATTTCTCAGAGAACAGCAGGGGAGAAGCTGGTCAGCGGTCACACCATACCGCGTGTATATCAGTATCTAGTGTCTCTACTTTAAAGAGTCCTCTTCTGCTGATGTTCAGGTGTATATCAGTATGTAGTGTCTCTACTTTAAAGAGTCCTCTCCTGCTGATGTTCAGGTGTATATCAGTATGTAGTGTCTCTACTTTAAAGAGTCCTCTCCTGCTGATGTTCAGGTGTATATCAGTATGTAGAGTCTCTACTTTAAAGAGTCCTCTCCTGCTGATGTTCAGGTGTATATCAGTATGTAGTGTCTCTACTTTAAAGAGTCCTCTCCTGCTGATTTTCAGGTTATATCAGTATGTAGTGTCTCTGCTTTAAAGAGTCCTCTCCTGCTGATGTTCAGGTGTATATCAGTATGTAGTGTCTCTACTTTAAAGAGTCCTCTCCTGCTGATGTTCAGGTGTATATCAGTATGTAGTGTCTCTGCTTTAAAGAGTCCTCTCCTGCTGATGTTCAGGTGTATATCAGTATGTAGTGTCTCTACTTTAAAGAGTCCTCTCCTGCTGATGTTCAGGTGTATATCAGTATGTAGTGTCTCTACTTTAAAGAGTCCTCTCCTGCTGGTGTTCAGGTGTATATCAGTATGTAGTGTCTCTGCTTTAAAGAGTCCTCTCCTGCTGATGTTCAGGTGTATATCAGTATGTAGTGTCTCTACTTTAAAGAGTCCTCTCCTGCTGATGTTCAGGTGTATATCAGTATGTAGTGTCTCTACTTTAAAGAGTCCTCTCCTGCTGGTGTTCAGGTGTATATCAGCATGTAGTTTCTCTACTTTAAAGAGTCCTCTCCTGCTGATGTTCAGGTGTATATCAGTATGGAGAGTCTCTACTTTAAAGAGTCCTCTCCTGCTGATGTTCAGGTGTATATCAGTATGTAGTGTCTCTACTTTAAAGAGTCCTCTCCTGCTGATGTTCAGGTGTATATCACTATGTATTGTCTCTACTTTAAAGAGTCCTCTCCTGCTGATGTTCAGGTGTATATCAGTATGTAGTGTCTCTACTTTAAAGAGTCCTCTCCTGCTGGTGTTCAGGTGTATATCAGTATGTAGTTTCTCTACTTTAAAGAGTCCTCTCCTGCTGATGTTCAGGTGTATATCAGTATGTAGTGTATCTACTTTAAAGAGTCCTCTCCTGCTGGTGTTCAGGTGTATATCAGTATGTAGTTTCTCTACTTTAAAGAGTCCTCTCCTGCTGATGTTCAGGTGTATATCAGTATGTAGTGTCTCTACTTTAAAGAGTCCTCTCCTGCTGGTGTGCAGGTGTATATCAGTATGTAGTGTCTCTACTTTAAAGAGTCCTCTTCTGCTGATGTTCAGGTGTATATCAGTATGTAGTGTCTCTACTTTAAAGAGTCCTCTCCTGCTGATGTTTCAGGTGTATATCAGTATGTAGTGTCTCTACTTTAAAGAGTCCTCTCCTGCTGATGTTCAGGTGTATATCAGTATGTAGTGTCTCAACTTTAAAAGAGTCCTCTCCTGCTGATGTTCAGGTGTAGATTAGTATGTAGTGTCTCTACTTTAAAGAGTCCTCTCCTGCTGATGTTCAGGTGTATATCAGTATGTAGTGTCTCAACTTTAAAGAGTCCTCTCCTGCTGATGTTCAGGTGTATATCAGTATGTAGTGTCTCTACTTTAAGAGTCCTCTCCTGCTGGTGTTCAGGTGTATATCAGTATGTAGTGTCTCTACTTTAAAGAGTCCTCTCCTGCTGGTGTTCAGGTGTATATCAGTATGTAGTGTCTCTACTTTAAAGAGTCCTCTCCTGCTGGTGTTCAGGTGTATATCAGTATGTAGTTTCTCTACTTTAAAGAGTCCTCTCCTGCTGGTGTTCAGGTGTATATCAGTATGTAGTGTCTCTACTTTAAAGAGTCCTCTCCTGCTGGTGTTCAGGTGTATATCAGTATGTAGTGTCTCTACTTTAAAGAGTCCTCTCCTGCTGGTGTTCAGGTGTATATCAGTATGTAGTGTCTCTACTTTAAAGAGTCCTCTCCTGCTGGTGTTCAGGTGTATATCAGTATGTAGTTTCTCTACTTTAAAGAGTCCTCTCCTGCTGGTGTTCAGGTGTATATCAGTATGTAGTGTCTCTACTTTAAAGAGTCCTCTCCTGCTGGTGTTCAGGTGTATATCAGTATGTAGTGTCTCTACTTTAAAGAGTCCTCTCCTGCTGGTGTTCAGGTGTATATCAGTATGTAGTGTCTCTACTTTAAAGAGTCCTCTCCTGCTGGTGTTCAGGTGTATATCAGTATGTAGTGTCTCTACTTTAAAGAGTCCTCTCCTGCTGGTGTTCAGGTGTATATCAGTATGTAGTGTCTCTACTTTAAAGAGTCCTCTCCTGCTGGTGTTCAGGTGTATATCAGTATGTAGTTTCTCTACTTTAAAGAGTCCTCTCCTGCTGGTGTTCAGGTGTATATCAGTATGTAGTGTCTCTACTTTAAAGAGTCCTCTCCTGCTGGTGTTCAGGTGTATATCAGTATGTAGTGTCTCTACTTTAAAGAGTCCTCTCCTGCTGGTGTTCAGGTGTATATCAGTATGTAGTGTCTCTACTTTAAAGAGTCCTCTCCTGCTGGTGTTCAGGTGTATATCAGTATGTAGTGTCTCTACTTTAAAGAGTCCTCTCCTGCTGGTGTTCAGGTGTATATCAGTATGTAGTGTCTCTACTTTAAAGAGTCCTCTCCTGCTGATGTTCAGGTGTATATCAGTATGTGTTTCTCTGGTACTGTAAATAGTCTCCTTTATATGCAACAGATCTAAGGAAAAAAAAAACGTTGTTTGACAAAACAAGTGTGCCTGTTAATAGTTTTGAAGCTCAATAAACAGCCAACAGTCGACCAGATTTATTTGATGTCTTCCAGACTTTGTTATCTTTAAGCTCCCATTAAGCCACTCTAAGTTTTTCTAACAGAAACCTGATCATTTGAAGCATCTGGACATGTCCCAGAATGCTTTGCAGTCAAGACATTATGCATGCTTTAGACTTTCTAGGAAATGATGGAAATATATTAGAGCAAACAGCTGAGGGGAAACCGGTCCCTGAAGAGGTGATGAAGTCTCTGAGGGGAGGGACCTGCATCCTGACTCACTAATGAGGATCTTTGAGAAACATAAACTCTGACCAAAAAAGGCTTCCCCTTACAGGATCAAGACTAACGGCCTCTCTGGGATAATCGAAAATATGTTCGCGATGCAGTAAATGTACTATTGATGGACACAGCATATTATTTATTTGATAATAAAACTTTGTGAACAACAAATCTGCAGATAGAGAGCTGGTTAACGTTAGCTGTTAGCTGTTAGCTGTTAGCTGTTAGCTGTTAGCTGTTAGCAGCCCTAAATAACGAAGGAAACAGCTAACATTAACAGAGCTAAATCAATTTATTATTATTTATTGTTTGCCTTGTAATGTCTCGGCATTAAACGCCACGATGTGCATTATTTAGTCCTCTGGTAAAAAGAGGGCCATATAAAATGCTTTTGTTAAAAAACCTCTTGCAGCATGTTTTTTACCCTAACAAAGAACAGGGAAGGGAAACCCCCAAAAAGCATGATAGGGCCTCTTTAAACATTTTGTCTTCAGTTTTCATAATGATATCTGTTTAATTTTTTGTTTCCTTAAATATTTCACTTTGTTGTTGCTGCTGTGATGCAAGAAATGTTTCAGACTTGAGCTGTCAATAAACAGAACAAACGTTTACGTCCCCAGAGCTGAACTTTTTCTTCCCCTTGTCCAGATTGTGAAAATGCCACCGTGGCCGACATCGTCTTCCTGGTGGACGGATCCTCCAGCATCGACAAGAAGAACTTCGTGAAGGTCAAAGGTTTTCTCAGAAGTGTCATCAAGGACCTCAACATCGGCTGGAAAAAGGTTCGTATCGGCGTGGCTCAGCACAGCGATGAAACTTACGAGGTGTTTTCCTGCTGAAGGATCACGTGGATAAGAGATCCATGATGATCGCAGTTGAAAACATGGCCTACCAAGAAGGAGGCACAGAAACAGGCAAGGCCATCGACTTCCTCCGGACGCAGTATTTCACGGAGGAAGCCGGGAGCAGAGCCGGCCAAGGGGTGCCTCAGATTGCTGTGGTTATCACGGATGGAGACTCCACGGACGATGTGATCGCACCCCGCCCAGCGCCTGAGGCAGCAGGGAGTCATCGTATTGGCATAGGGGTGGGAGAAGCCAACCTGCAGCAGCTCGAGTCCATCGCCAACCGGCCTCCAGAGCGCTTCCTGTCCTACATCAGTAACTACGCGGCTCTGCAGACGCTGAAAGACAGTCTGCTGAAAACTGTGTGCATCTCAGTGGAGGATCAGAAGCAAGGTAAGGCAAAGGATTGAAGAAAACATCATATAATAGTCCAAATTAGGTTTTGGTATTTGAAGATGAGATCATACTGGGTTTGTTTGAAAAACAAGAAATTGATCATCATACTGTTTTTAATAAGTTTCCTGCTGTTACAATCATGCAGTCCTTTTTGGTAACAAGTTTGAAAGTATACCTATTCCCAATAGGTCATTCAATGGCAGCCATCAAAGAGCGTGGCTAGACATGATGAATTGTGCAAAGGGGGTAATGGGAATTCATGGTGCTGTACCTGCTTGTATATGGGTACAAAATGAGAGCTTGGAAAGATTCAAAGTTAGCTTAATGTGAAAATACCTGAAAATACAAATGTTAGTGCATATCCTACGAGATGAATGATCTTTAAGGTTGAGTTATTGGATAAACTAGCCATACACTTTGGAGTATACTGACATCTTGACTGTAATGTAAGAAAAAAGTAATAATGTTGTCTCTTTTCCAGCATTGACAGACAGGTTTGCAGATATCTTTTTCATGCTGGACGGTAGCATGGCTCCAGGAATGGTCCCGGGGGTCATATCTAACTTGGTTGAATTGATCGATCGTCTCAAATGCCTCAGCGTCCACCTACCGTATTGGTTTGGCCCAGTACGGTGAAGATACCAAGGTCGAATTCTCCCTTGAGAAATTTTAAAAAACAAACAGAAAACCATCGAAACTGTCAAGCGTTTCCGCCTGCGCCCAAAAACCAACAAACCAGCTGACCTGGGCGGTGCCCTGATCAACGCCAACACTCACCTTTTTACCAGTGAGGCTGGGGGCCGTGCGTCATCAAGGCTCCCGACAGTATCTGGTTGTTATGAGTGCAAAAGACTCCAAACGCTCCGTGTATAGGGACGCTGAATTGATCAAATCATCGGGGGTAACTCTTATAGGAATGAGTGCAGGTGCAAGTATGGAATCAATCGAATCATTTGCCAGTACTGACTATGCATATAATACTTCAAACGTGTTAATTTTGAGGATGTCATCTTGACTGAGAAAAAGGAGAACATTACTGAAGGTGAGAATCCCAACCATCCTACTAGCAGTTTTTCACGTTTTTCAGTTAGCATCTAGAAGTGGACAGCTACAGAAAACTAGCATTATTCTGTTATTTTCAAAAGCTTTTTTTTGTCTGATGTTTCGATTCATTTTAAACAGACTGTTCAACAAAAGGATACCCAAAAAATGTAGGTTCATTTAAATATTGGATTGTTCTCTCTTAGTAAAATCCCATTTTGAATACAATTGTGGTCTTACCTTGACTTGAAGATGAAGTCCATGCTGTCCTTCTGGGACAACAATCTCTATTACTTTTTTGTAAAAGTCCTCCTTATCTTCCTCTAGTTTCAAAAGTCTAGTTTGTTGTTTGCGTCTACTGTCTCTGTGTAGAATTACAGTAGCAACAAGAACCTGTGGGCTCACGTGCGCCCCCTTCAGTGCGGCAGAGGTTATGGCTGCCTCTCCTGGTGCTTTCTCATTGCCGTCGTATGATGAGACCAGCGAGCCTAAATATCATATATACGTGAAATAAGTTATTTAGAGACTATGGATGGCGAGGATAAATGTAATAAAGGGATCTACAAACATTACATTGGTGACCTACAGTGAGATGGGAACAGGCATGCGCTTAGTGCCCGCTTTCCAGCCAGTTTCTGTGGGGTGACGCATCTGAGGTGAGGCAGATCTCATCTCTGCCTCACCTTACCCCACAGAAACTGGCTGGAGCGCGGGCACAAAATAAGTGCTCGCACTAAATTAGTGCCCGCGCTCCAGCCAGTTTATGTGGTGTTACGTGTCCCTGCCTCACTTCTCATCGCTCCCATGTAGTTGTAGCGGAGCTCGGCAAATTTACAGATTTTGACAATAAAAAGCGATTGGAATCATACATAAATCACATTTACAACACAGATCAGTGGAGACATTTTATTATTATTATTATTATTTATTATTTTGTATTTGTTCGTTACATTGGAGAATGACAGGTGAGGCTCTGCTACGTCGCTGGTTACAAGTATACCTGTAATAAAGTCCCTTTGTAGCAGATGACTCAAATTACCCCTCCTTTCACAGATTGCAAAGGAGCAAAGGTGGCAGACATCGTGTCTTCATCGTTGACGAGTCGGGAAGCATTGGGAAATGAAAACTTTCGGCTCATGCGCAAATTCCTGCACTTGATCGTGAGCAGCTTGAGATGTAAGTCCGAATAGAGTCAGAGTGGGCATTGTCACGTACAACGATGTCTCCACACCACAGGTCTTCCTCAACTCATTCAACGACACGGACGAATTGCTTGAGTACATTAAGATCCTGCCTTACAATGGAGGTGGTACGAGACTGGAGAGGCCCTGAATTTTACTCGGGAAAACGTCTTTGTAAAGAGAAGGGCTGGCAGGAAAGAAAACGGTGTCCAACAGGTGGCGGTGGTCATCACTGATGGTGAATCCCAGGATGAAGTGAGCGAAGCAGCAATTACTCTGCTCGTCGAGCCGGTGTTAACCATTTACGCTGTAGGAACTAAAAGATGCCATCGAGAGCGAACTGTTGGAATGGCTTCACACCCTCCTTATCAGCACGTTTTACCCGGAAGTTTCAACCGAGCTGAACGCACCTGAAGCAGACCCTGCAGAAAATCCTGTGCAAAAACATCATTGCCAAAAGCCAGTCCCAAGGAAAACAGAACCAAAAGAAGGTTGAAACATTTTTTTGTTTGTTTGTTGGAGTTGTCCTTTGGGACTGGTGGAAAGTAAATAAGTAACTTAAGCTATGCACTGGACTTTTACTCAAGTATTTTCATAATATTGCATTTGAGTATATGTTGATGATGGTATTTCTACACTGTGGTATACTACTTTTACTTAGGTAAAAACATCTGTATTTTTACAATTTCTGGTCTTACAGGAAATACCATAAACACAAAAAGTCAACTTTAAAAAACTAAAATTTGTATTCATGTTGTAGAGCGAATTAAATACTGTAAAGACAAAGTTAAAGGGATTTGTGGATCAATAATACATTTGACTTGACCCTCAATGAACAGTGAAAGACAGACATCTCCATAGATCTATTTGGTTTGTTTGTGCTATGGGGATTTAAAAATGGTAACTTCCCCTTTAAGAGCCATCTTTTTGTATTTAATCTAACTCAAAATATTTCCAAATGAATGTTCAATTTTAACCTTCCTCTTGTTGAATATGTGAAAATAATAATGTCTTATTATTGTTTTCCAATTTAGTTTGTGTAAAAACGGATGAAGCAGACATCTTCTTCCTTATGGATGAATCAGGAAGCATTACATATGGCAAGACTTCAAAGACATGCAGAACTTCCTCAACAGTTTATAGAACACTATTCCAAATTGGACCACAACAAGTCCGCATTGGGCTTGTGAAATATTCTGATTCCCCACTGATGAATTTGATCTGACAAACCACTCCCGATACAAAGTCATTGGTGAAGGCCATCAACAGTATACATCACGCAGGAGGTAGGGACGGAGACAGGAAAAAGCACTTTCACACTTGGCAGACTCTTTAAGAGAGCGCGGCGACACGCGTGATCATGAAGCCCAAAGTACCTGATTGTCCTCACAGATGGAAAGTCCACTGATGAGGTGGAGGCTCCTGCAAAAGAACTGAGGGACCAGGGAATCATTATCTACCGCCATTGGGGTGAAAGATTCATCCCAAACTCAGCTAGAAGAGATTGCAGGAGACCCCAAGAGGACTATCTCCGTCAGAAATTTTGATTACCTTGAAATCCATCAACAATGACATCATCCAGAGAAATCTGTTCTGAAGACGGTAAGAAAAAAAATCATTTTTACAAATGGAGAGCAGAAGTGAGACAAGGACTTTTTCACATATCGTACCCAGCCTTGAAACATAAACTTAGTTAACTTGCATGTAAATGTTTAACAGAAGAGGCCAGACAGAGAGGACCGAACAGTGGTAGAACGCTTTTCATACTTCAGAGATGGCAGCTAAAAAGGAATTGTAAAGTTACGTTTATAGATATCATTAATAACCGATCATAATAGTGATAGGTGGTAGGAAGATTGACGACTGACGCTTTTTTTTTAAAGGGTTTTTTAGGGTTATATTATGATTATTATTGCCTGGATGTAGGGATAAGGGAAGGTAGGGATGAAGCGATTGGTGGATTTAGAGAATGAGGGAAGGTAGGAGATGAAGCGATTGGTGGTGATTTAGAGATGAGGGAAGGTAGGGATGAAGCGATTGGTGGATTTAGAGATGAGGGAAGGTAGGGATGAAGCGATTGGTGGGTGTGGGGATAAAAAGATGAATGGTTCGAAGGGTGAAGGGATGAATGGGTTTGGCTAATGATGAGGTAGAAAGGGGAATGTATGAGTGGAAGGGAGAGGGCGGGTGGGTTGAAAGAATGGAAACAACAGTGGCCGGATGTGTTGGCTGCATATTGAGGCATTGCCCAGCTCCTGAACCTAAGTTAACAAAATACCTTCTAAATGATAACCAATGAAAGTAAGAGAAGGGCAAAAAAAGGAACTCCTCATTAACATTTCTGTGTTCTGTGTCGACAGCCTGCAGAGACATACAGGGCGACATCTTTTTCCTCACTGACAGCTCCGAGAGCATCGAAGAGGTTGAGTTTCAGAAAATGAAACACTTCATGAAATCTGTCATCAGCAAGTCGGCCATCGGGGAGAACAAGGTGCACGTCGGTGTCATGCAGTTCAGTACCAGCTACAATCTGGAGTTTCCCCTCAACCAATACTACAGCAAAGTTAACATTTCGAAAGCCATTGATGATATGAAGCAGATGAATGCAGGTACGAGCACAGGAAAGGCCATCACAGAGGTTTCAAGGTATTTCGATGTGGCCAGAGGAGGGCGTCCTGGCATGAGGCAGAATCTGATAGTGATTACAGACGGCAAGGCACAAGATGAGGTCAGGGGTCCCGCTGAGGCTCTGAGGAAAAAGGGAGTGGTGATCTACTCCATCGGAGTGAAGAATCACAACCGCACCCAGCTGATGGGAGATCAGCGGTCATTCTGACAGGGTTTATTCTGAGAAGGACTTTGATGCGCTGAAGGACTTGGAAGCCCAGGTTTCCTCAAAGATTTGCGAGAGAGGTAAGAGCAGGTCAAGAGCAAACCAACAAAAGCAACTAGGAGTAGAGCAATGGTGGAAGAAGTGCTCAGAACCTTTACTTAAATAAAGATACAAGTACAATGGTCTAAAAATACTAACTTACTAGTAAAATATCTGAATTGAGAATGTTGCTTAATTAGAAGTACCAAATGTTTGAGGTAAATGTACTTCAAATATCTAACGTTATCAGTATGCAAATTGTCTCTTTTCACAGTATTATAAAATACTAATATTCAGTTTTTATCTTCAACACATGTCATATCATGTTAACGTTGTGGTTTGTCAATGTGGAACCAATTTGATATACTGGGTACATAATTAGTACAGTACCCCATCATATCATTCTATAACTATAAACCTTCTATACATATATTAAAGTACAACAAATACAAAGTAGTTAAATATAACTATAGTACAACACTTGAGTATGTACTTACTGTGACATTCCACCATTGGAAGTTTATATTTCTCAATCCTTATATTCAGTCTACTCCTAAGTATTTTGTCTTGTCTACTGAAATTAATTAGATTTGAATAAAATGGGGAAAAAAAAGTCATGGACATATGTGTACTGAAAATATTGAGGTGAAGCTTATTTTATGTAACCATCTTTTCTCTGAATCAGTTGTAATTGTAAGGCATTGATTTTTTATGAGAACATAATAATTCCCAACCAATTTCTCTGCTAACTTCTCCTTTTTCCTCTTTTTTCTTTTAAACCAGAATGTAAAATGGAAACAGCCGACATTATTTTCCTGGTGGACAGCTCCAGAATATCTCAAATACAGTATGAAAGCATGCGGAAGTTTATGGCATCAATAGTGAACCAAACCAAAGTTGGCACCAGCCTGACTCGTTTCGGGCTTATTTCCTACTCAGATGAACCCCGGACTCATTTTAAACTGAACGCCTACGACTCCAAACGTAATGTTCTTGCAGCGATACCAACTGTGAAGCCAGAAGGAGGAGGCACCTACACAGACAAAGCCTTGAGCTACTCTCTAGAGTACTTTAATGCCGAACATGGAGGCCGGGAGGTGCCTCAGATTCTCATAGTGATCACAGACGGAGCTGCGAACATACCTTCAAACCTAAAGGGTCCGGCTGATAAACTGCGAGAACACGGGGTCACCGTCATCAGTGTCGGAGTGAAAGAAGCAGATCGAAATCAGCTGTTGACCATTGCTGGCAACAACGGCAGCAGTTTCTTTGTGGACAATTTTGAGGCCCCTAGAAACTCTGCACAACGATATGTCTTCTGTCCTTTGCAATGCCACAAAACAAGGTGAGCACAAGTCAGGGCACATCTGTGGTACAGAAGTTCATGAGATTTAAAGTTTGTGCCAAAAAGATCCACTAAACTCATGAAATAATTTAATACAGCAAACTCACAAAAACACATACTGTATGATACGAATTGTTTTAGAGATCAGGAATCTAAATTAATAATTCAAGTGCTCAATATTCGAATTGTGTTCAATCAATTCCCATAGTTATTTGCCCCTTCAACTTTCTTGTAGCATTATTCCTTACTGCACGTCCTTCAGCGTGATTGTAGATCTTCACAGAACTACAATAATCGTGTAATGGGTTTAAATATTCAAAATGTTTTTAAAAAAACTCAAATAAACATAAAGCCCTTTTGGAATGATGGTTCATAAACCATTTGAATGTATAGTTTACCAGTATTTATGTTTGGGTCCCTTAATGCACTTCTACAACAAATATTGGACAAAAAAAGTGTTGGTCTTGATTGCTTACCTAATCTAGCTCTTTAGGGTTTGGGCAAAGCAAGGAAAGACGGAAAATGACTTTGAAGATCACAATGTGGAAGTAGATATCCTACACATTTTGTTTCTCTCGATGCTCAAAACATTTCTGCTTCAAGGAGTAAGAATCACAAAGGCAGTAAAAGCAAAGCATACCTAGTTGTTTTCCCAATGTGGTTTATTTGATTTGACCAAGCCTGAGAAACTGCTATTGATCTTTCAGATTGACAGAAAAGCTGCATCAATTCCTTATCTATCAGACTTCAAACCGTAAAAAAGGGAGTGAAGAGTTTGGTGTGGCCAAACAAATTATGCTTTACAGTGAATTTCTTTGTACTTTTGTAAATTACATTTTATTTTCGTCTATTTATATTTCCATGTCCGCCATGTTGACTTATGTCTTCCTCTTGCTTTGCTCTGTCAGGATGTAAGGGAAAGAAGGCCGACCTGATCTTCCTACTCGATCGGTCAAGCAGCATTAATTTAGAAGAGCACGACATGATAAAAAACTTCACGGTAAGCCTAGTGAACAGCTTTATCATCAGTGAAAACTGGGTGCGTATTGGACTCGCACAGTTCAGCGATGAGCCTCAGGACGAGTTTGACCTCAACAGGTACTTCAAGAAGGAGGATTTGATCGGGCACATCCAAAACTTGAAATACACTGGTGGAAACACATTCCTCGGAAAAGCCTTGGATCACATAAGCAAATACTTTGACGACAGTCGTGGGGTCCCGAAGAATCTGGTGTTGATCTCAGATGGCGACTCGCATGATGACGTGGAGGATGCAGCTGACTATCTCAGGATACATAACATTTCGGTGTTTGCCATCGGCGTTGGCGACGTTCATGACCTGGAGCTCTTGCAGATCACTGGCACCCCGGAGAGGCTGTTGAATGTGCAGAACTTTAACGGATTGGCAAAGATCAAGCAAGACTTGGTCGACATCTTATGTGATGATCCAGGTCCAGGTCCAGATCCAACCCCAACCCCACCCACACCTTCACCACTGCCCCCTCCCACACCCCCTCGCCCCCAAAGCAGTAAGTTGAAAAGTGTCTCCTTGCATCTCAATAGCTGTGTTTCCATTCAAATGTTGCAAAAAGAAATGAGGTGCTGTTCTATCAACTGGTTTAGAGAGAATACAATGGGCTTAGTTTTGTCACAGTAAAGGCTACGTATTACTGTAATCTAGTAGTTAACACAATAGTAGAGGTAGAGTTTGTGTACTGGAAACAAAAGAGGTTTGTCTTGGCCATTCCACATAAGACTATCTAACACCTGATCTTGCACGATTTATTTTATTTTCTTAATTTATTATTGCATTATTTTTTTATTATTTAGTTTTTTATTATATGTATTGTTGTATGTCTTGTAATTGCACTGTTGAGGATCCTGCAACCTATGTTTTCCATGCATTGCAGAAGTACATCGTAGTTGTGTATATGATATGACAAAATTGCCTCTTTTATTCAGCTAGTATAAAGTGGTGTAGGTATATGTCCTAAAACCATGAAATGAGATAGCATTGTACTCACTTCTGCGGTTGCCATGTTTCATGCTGTCTGGACACTAAGACATGCAGTCATGTGTTATGGGAATATCCATATCATCAAAAAACTGTTAGCGTAAAAATGTTTGCCATGATTGGGGAAGTTTTTGTCAAATATTGCTGCTTTCAGACATTCTTCATAATGCAATACCTACAATTCACTTAAGAATATGTGAATGTAAACACAGCTTATGTATCCCACTGTATTCCTCTGTGTTTATGATTGCCTAAAGGTAAATACATGTTTCCCTTTGCTACAGACTGCAGCATCGATATCGCCATGGGATTCGATATTTCTCAGAGAACAGCAGGGGAGAAGCTGGTCAGCGGTCACACCCATACCGCGTTGTATATCAGTATCTAGTGTCTCTACTTTAAAGAGTCCTCTTCTGCTGATGTTCAGGTGTATATCAGTATGTAGTGTCTCTACTTTAAAGAGTCCTCTCCTGCTGATGTTCAGGTGTATATCAGTATGTAGTGTCTCTACTTTAAAGAGTCCTCTCCTGCTGATGTTCAGGTGTATATCAGTATGTAGAGTCTCTACTTTAAAGAGTCCTCTCCTGCTGATGTTCAGGTGTATATCAGTATGTAGTGTCTCTACTTTTAAAGAGTCCTCTCCTGCTGATTTTCAGGTTTATATCAGTATGTAGTGTCTCTGCTTTAAAGAGTCCTCTCCTGCTGATGTTCAGGTGTATATCAGTATGTAGTGTCTCTACTTTAAAGAGTCCTCTCCTGCTGATGTTCAGGTGTATATCAGTATGTAGTGTCTCTGCTTTAAAGAGTCCTCTCCTGCTGATGTTCAGGTGTATATCAGTATGTAGTGTCTCTACTTTAAAGAGTCCTCTCCTGCTGATGTTTCAGGTGTATATCAGTATGTAGTGTCTCTACTTTAAAGAGTCCTCTCCTGCTGGTGTTCAGGTGTATATCAGTATGTAGTGTCTCTGCTTTAAAGAGTCCTCTCCTGCTGATGTTCAGGTGTATATCAGTATGTAGTGTCTCTACTTTAAAGAGTCCTCTCCTGCTGATGTTCAGGTGTATATCAGTATGTAGTGTCTCTACTTTAAAGAGTCCTCTCCTGCTGGTGTTCAGGTGTATATCAGCATGTAGTTTCTCTACTTTAAAGAGTCCTCTCCTGCTGATGTTCAGGTGTATATCAGTATGGAGAGTCTCTACTTTAAAGAGTCCTCTCCTGCTGATGTTCAGGTGTATATCAGTATGTAGTGTCTCTACTTTAAAGAGTCCTCTCCTGCTGATGTTCAGGTGTATATCACTATGTATTGTCTCTACTTAAAGAGTCCTCTCCTGCTGATGTTCAGGTGTATATCAGTATGTAGTGTCTCTACTTAAAGAGTCCTCTCCTGCTGGTGTTCAGGTGTATATCAGTATGTAGTTTCTCTACTTTAAAGAGTCCTCTCCTGCTGATGTTCAGGTGTATATCAGTATGTAGTGTATCTACTTTAAAGAGTCCTCTCCTGCTGGTGTTCAGGTGTATATCAGTATGTAGTTTCTCTACTTTAAAGAGTCCTCTCCTGCTGATGTTCAGGTGTATATCAGTATGTAGTGTCTCTACTTTAAAGAGTCCTCTCCTGCTGGTGTGCAGGTGTATATCAGTATGTAGTGTCTCTACTTTAAAGAGTCCTCTTCTGCTGATGTTCAGGTGTATATCAGTATGTAGTGTCTCTACTTTAAAGAGTCCTCTCCTGCTGATGTTCAGGTGTATATCAGTATGTAGTGTCTCTACTTTAAAGAGTCCTCTCCTGCTGATGTTCAGGTGTATATCAGTATGTAGTGTCTCAACTTTAAAGAGTCCTCTCCTGCTGATGTTCAGGTGTAGATTAGTATGTAGTGTCTCTACTTTAAAGAGTCCTCTCCTGCTGATGTTCAGGTGTATATCAGTATGTAGTGTCTCAACTTTAAAGAGTCCTCTCCTGCTGATGTTCAGGTGTATATCAGTATGTAGTGTCTCTACTTTAAAGAGTCCTCTCCTGCTGGTGTTCAGGTGTATATCAGTATGTAGTTTCTCTACTTTAAAGAGTCCTCTCCTGCTGGTGTTCAGGTGTATATCAGTATGTAGTGTCTCTACTTTAAAGAGTCCTCTCCTGCTGGTGTTCAGGTGTATATCAGTATGTAGTTTCTCTACTTTAAAGAGTCCTCTCCTGCTGGTGTTCAGGTGTATATCAGTATGTAGTGTCTCTACTTTAAAGAGTCCTCTCCTGCTGATGTTCAGGTGTATATCAGTATGTAGTGTCTCTACTTTAAAGAGTCCTCTCCTGCTGGTGTTCAGGTGTATATCAGTATGTAGTGTCTCTACTTTAAAGAGTCCTCTCCTGCTGGTGTTCAGGTGTATATCAGTATGTAGTTTCTCTACTTTAAAGAGTCCTCTCCTGCTGGTGTTCAGGTGTATATCAGTATGTAGTGTCTCTACTTTAAAGAGTCCTCTCCTGCTGGTGTTCAGGTGTATATCAGTATGTAGTGTCTCTACTTTAAAGAGTCCTCTCCTGCTGGTGTTCAGGTGTATATCAGTATGTAGTGTCTCTACTTAAAGAGTCCTCTCCCTGCTGGTGTTCAGGTGTATATCAGTATGTAGTGTCTCTACTTTAAAGAGTCCTCTCCTGCTGGTGTTCAGGTGTATATCAGTATGTAGTGTCTCTACTTTAAAGAGTCCTCTCCTGCTGGTGTTCAGGTGTATATCAGTATGTAGTTTCTCTACTTTAAAGAGTCCTCTCCTGCTGGTGTTCAGGTGTATATCAGTATGTAGTGTCTCTACTTTAAAGAGTCCTCTCCTGCTGGTGTTCAGGTGTATATCAGTATGTAGTGTCTCTACTTTAAAGAGTCCTCTCCTGCTGGTGTTCAGGTGTATATCAGTATGTAGTGTCTCTACTTTAAAGAGTCCTCTCCTGCTGGTGTTCAGGTGTATATCAGTATGTAGTGTCTCTACTTTAAAGAGTCCTCTCCTGCTGATGTTCAGGTGTATATCAGTATGTAGTGTCTCTACTTTAAAGAGTCCTCTCCTGCTGATGTTCAGGTGTATATCAGTATGTGTTTCTCTGGTACTGTAAATAGTCCTCCTTTATATGCAACAGATCTAAGGAAAAAAAAACGTTGTTTGACAAAACAAGTGTGCCTGTTAATAGTTTTGAAGCTCAATAAACAGCCAACAGTCGACCAGATTTATTTGATGTCTTCCAGACTTTGTTATCTTTAAGCTCCCATTAAGCCACTCTAAGTTTTTCTAACAGAAACCTGATCATTTGAAGCATCTGGACATGTCCCAGAATGCTTTGCAGTCAAGACATTATGCATTCTTTAGACTTTCTAGGAAATGATGGAAATATATTAGAGCAAACAGCTGAGGGGAAACCGGTCCCTGAAGAGGTGATGAAGTCTCTGAGGGGAGGGACCTGCATCCTGACTCACTAATGAGGATCTTTGAGAAACATAAACTCTGACCAAAAAAGGCTTCCCCTTACAGGATCAAGACTAACGGCCCTCTCTGGGATAATCGAAAATATGTTCGCGATGCAGTAAATGTACTATTGATGGACACAGCATATTATTTATTTGATAATAAAACTTTGTGAACAACAAATCTGCAGATAGAGAGCTGGTTAACGTTAGCTGTTAGCTGTTAGCTGTTAGCTGTTAGCTGTTAGCTGTTAGCAGCCCTAAATAACGAAGGAAACAGCTAACATTAACAGAGCTAAATCAATTTATTATTATTTATTGTTTGCCTTGTAATGTCTCGGCATTAAACGCCACGATGTGCATTATTTAGTCCTCTGGTAAAAAGAGGGCCATATAAAATGCTTTTGTTAAAAAACCTCTTGCAGCATGTTTTTTACCCTAACAAAGAACAGGGAAGGGAAACCCCCAAAAAGCATGATAGGGCCTCTTTAAAACATTTTGTCTTCAGTTTTCATAATGATATCTGTTTAATTTTTTGTTTCCTTAAATATTTCACTTTGTTGTTGCTGCTGTGATGCAAGAAATGTTTCAGACTTGAGCTGTCAATAAACAGAACAAACGTTTACGTCCCCAGAGCTGAACTTTTTCTTCCCCTTGTCCAGATTGTGAAAATGCCACCGTGGCCGACATCGTCTTCCTGGTGGACGGATCCTCCAGCATCGACAAGAAGAACTTCGTGAAGGTCAAAGGTTTTCTCAGAAGTGTCATCAAGGACCTCAACATCGGCTGGAAAAAGGTTCGTATCGGCGTGGCTCAGCACAGCGATGAAACTTACGAGGTGTTTTCTGCTGAAGGATCACGTGGATAAGAGATCCATGATGATCGCAGTTGAAAACATGGCCTACCAAGAAGGAGGCACAGAAACAGGCAAGGCCATCGACTTCCTCCGGACGCAGTATTTCACGGAGGAAGCCGGGAGCAGAGCCGGCCAAGGGGTGCCCTCAGATTGCTGTGGTTATCACGGATGGAGACTCCACGGACGATGTGATCGCACCCCGCCCCAGCGCCTGAGGCAGCAGGGAGTCATCGTATTTGGCATCGGGGTGGGAGAAGCCAACCTGCAGCAGCTCGAGTCCATCGCCAACCGGCCTCCAGAGCGCTTCCTGTCCTACAATCAGTAACTACGCGGCTCTGCAGACGCTGAAAGACAGTCTGCTGAAAACTGTGTGCATCTCAGTGGAGGATCAGAAGCAAGGTAAGGCAAAGGATTGAAGAAAACATCATATAATAGTCCAAATTAGGTTTTGGTATTTGAAGATGAGATCATACTGGGTTTGTTTGAAAAAACAAGAAATTGATCATCATACTGTTTTTAATAAGTTTCCTGCTGTTACAATCATGCAGTCCTTTTTGGTAACAAGTTTTGAAAGTATACCTATTCCCAATAGGTCATTCAATGGCAGCCATCAAAGAGCGTGGCTAGACATGATGAATTGTGCAAAGGGGGTAATGGGAATTCATGGTGCTGTACCTGCTTGTATATGGGTACAAAATGAGAGCTTGGAAAGATTCAAAGTTAGCTTAATGTGAAAATACCTGAAAATACAAAATGTTAGTGCATATCCTACGAGATGAATGATCTTTAAGGTTGAGTTATTGGATAAACTAGCCATACACTTTGGAGTATACTGACATCTTGACTGTAATGTAAGAAAAAGTAATAATGTTGTCTCTTTTTCCAGCATTGACAGACAGGTTTGCAGATATCTTTTTCATGCTGGACGGTAAGCATGGCTCCAGGAATGGTCCCGGGGGTCATATCTAACTTGGTTGAATTGATCGAATCGTCTCAATGCCTCAGCGTCCACCTACCGTATTGGTTTGGCCCAGTACGGTGAAGATACCAAGGTCGAATTCTCCCTTGAGAAATTTAAAAACAAACAGAAAACCATCGAAACTGTCAAGCGTTTCCGCCTGCGCCCAAAAACCAACAAACCAGCTGACCTGGGCGGTGCCCTGATCAACGCCAACACTCACCTTTTTACCAGTGAGGCTGGGGGCCGTGCGCATCAAGGCTCCCGACAGTATCTGGTTGTTATGAGTGCAAAAGACTCCAAACGCTCCGTGTATAGGGACGCTGAATTGATCAAATCATCGGGGGTAACTCTTATAGGAATGAGTGCAGGTGCAAGTATGGAATCAATCGAATCATTTGCCAGTACTGACTATGCATATAATACTTCAAACGTGTTAATTTTGAAGGATGTCATCTTGACTGAGAAAAAGGAGAACATTACTGAAGGTGAGAATCCCAACCATCCTACTAGCAGTTTTTCACGTTTTTCAGTTAGCATCTAGAAGTGGACAGCTACAGAAAACTAGCATTATTCTGTTATTTTCAAAAGCTTTTTTTGTCTGATGTTTCGATTCATTTTAAACAGACTGTTCAACAAAAGGATACCCAAAAAATGTAGTTTCATTTAAATATTGGATTGTTCTCTCTTAGTAAAATCCCATTTTGAATACAATTGTGGTCTTACCTTGACTTGAAGATGAAGTCCATGCTGTCCTTCTGGACAACAATCTCTATTACTTTTTTGTAAAAGTCCTCCTTATCTTCCTCTAGTTTCAAAAGTCTAGTTTGTTGTTTGCGTCTACTGTCTCTGTGTAGAATAACAGTAGCAACAAGAACCTGTGGGCTCACGTGCGCCCCCTTCAGTGCGGCAGAGGTTATGGCTGCCTCTCCTGTGCTTTCTCATTGCCGTCGTATGATGAGACCCAGCGAGCCTAAATATCATATATACGTGAAATAAGTTATTTAGAGACTATGGATGGCGAGGATAAATGTAATAAAGGGATCTACAAACATTACATTGGTGACCTACAGTGAGATGGGAACAGGCATGCGCTTAGTGCCCGCTTTCCAGCCAGTTTCTGTGGGGTGACGCATCTGAGGTGAGGCAGATCTCATCTCTGCCTCACCTTACCCCACAGAAACTGGCTGGAGCGCGGGCACAAAATAAGTGCTCGCACTAAATTAGTGCCCGCGCTCCAGCCAGTTTATGTGGTGTTACGTGTCCCTGCCTCACTTCTCATCGCTCCCATGTAGTTGTAGCGGAGCTCGGCAAATTTACAGATTTTGACAATAAAAAGCGATTGGAATCATACATAAATCACATTTACAACACAGATCAGTGGAGACATTTTATTATTATTATTATTATTTATTATTTTGTATTTGTTCGTTACATTGGAGAATGACAGGTGAGGCCTCTGCTACGTCGCTGGTTACAAGTATACCTGTAATAAAGTCCCTTTGTAGCAGATGACTCAAATTACCCCTCCTTTCACAGATTGCAAAGGAGCAAAGGTGGCAGACATCGTGTTCATCGTTGACGAGTCGGGAAGCATTGGAAATGAAAACTTTCGGCTCATGCGCAAATTCCTGCACTTGATCGTGAGCAGCTTGGATGTAAGTCCGAATAGAGTCAGAGTGGGCATTGTCACGTACAACGATGTCTCCACACCACAGGTCTTCCTCAACTCATTCAACGACACGGACCGAATTGCTTGAGTACATTAAGATCCTGCCTTACAATGGAGGTGGTACGAAGACTGGAGAGGCCCTGAATTTTACTCGGGAAAACGTCTTTGTTAAAGAGAAGGGCTGCAGGAAAGAAAACGGTGTCCAACAGGTGGCGGTGGTCATCACTGATGGTGAATCCCAGGATGAAGTGAGCGAAGCAGCAATTACTCTGCGTCGAGCCGGTGTTACCATTTACGCTGTAGGAATAAAAGATGCCATCGAGAGCGAACTGTTGGAAATGGCTTCACACCCTCCTGATCAGCACGTTTTTTACCCGGGAAAGTTTCACCGAGCTGACGCACCTGAAGCAGACCCTGCAGAAAATCCTGTGCAAAAACATCATTGCCAAAGCAGTCCCAAGGAAAACAGAAACCAAAGAAGGTTTTGAAACAGTTTTTTTGTTTGTTTGTTGGAGTTGTCTTTGGGACTGGTGGAAAGTAAATAAGTAACTTAAGCTATGCACTGGACTTTACTCAAGTATTTTCATAATATTGCATTTGAGTATATGTTGATGATGGTATTTCTACACTGTGGTATAACTACTTTTACTTAGGTAAAACAATCTGTAGTTTTACAATTTCTGGTCTTACAGGAAATACCATAAACACAAAAAGTCAACTTTAAAAACTAAATTTGTATTCATGTTGTAGAGCGAATTAAATACATGTAAAGACAAAGTTAAAGGATTTGTGGATCAATAATACATTTTGACTTGACCCTCAATGAACAGTGAAAGACAGACATCTCCTAGATCTATTTGGTTTGTTTGTGCTATGGGGATTTAAAATGGTACTTTCCCCTTGAAGAGCCATCTTTTTGTATTTAATCTAACTCAAATATTTCCAAATGAATGTTCAATTTTAACCTTCCTCTTGTTGAATATGTGAAAATAATAATGTCTTATTATTGTTTTCCAATTTAGTTTGTGTAAAAACGGATGAAGCAGACATCTTCTTCCTTATGGATGACTCAGGAAGCATTACATGGCAAGACTTCAAAGACATGCAGAACTTCCTCAACAAGTTTATAGAACACTTCCAAATTGGACCA
The DNA here is from genome assembly GCF_902827165.1 of Trematomus bernacchii. Classification (NCBI taxonomy): domain Eukaryota; kingdom Metazoa; phylum Chordata; class Actinopteri; order Perciformes; family Nototheniidae; genus Trematomus; species Trematomus bernacchii. The sequence goes on along the minus strand of NW_022987542.1, from coordinate 914,965 downwards.
CAACAAGTCCGCATTGGGCTTGTGAAATATGCTGATTCCCCAACTGATGAATTTGATCTGACAAACCACTCCGATACAAAGTCATTGGTGAAGGCCATCAACAGTATACATCACGCAGGAGGTGGGACGGAGACAGGAAAAGCACTTTCACACTTGGGCAGACTCTTTAAGAGAGCGGCGGACACGCGTGATCATGAAGCCCCAAAGTACCTGATTGTCCTCACAGATGGAAAGTCCACTGATGAGGTGGAGGCTCCTGCAAAAGAACTGAGGGACCAGGGAATCATTATCTACGCCATTGGGGTGAAAGATTCATCCCAAACTCAGCTAGAAGAGATTGCAGGAGACCCCAAGAGGACTATCTCCGTCAGAAATTTTGATACCTTGAAATCCATCAACAATGACATCATCAGAGAAATCTGTTCTGAAGACGGTAAGAAAAAAAATCATTTTTACAAATGGAGAGCAGAAGTGAGACAAGGACTTTTTCACATATCGTACCCAGCCTTGAAACATAAACTTAGTTAACTGCATGTTAAATGTTTAACAGAAGAGGCCAGACAGAGAGGACCGAACAGTGTAGACGCTTTTCATACTTCAGAGATGGCAGCTAAAAAGAATTGTAAAAGTTACGTTTATAGATATCATTAATAACCGATCATAATAGTGATAGGTGGTAGGAAGATTGACGACTGACGCTTTTTTTTAAAGGGTTTTTAGGGTTATATTATGATTATTATTTGCCTGGATGTAGGGATAAAGGGAAGGTAGGGATGAAGCGATTGGTGGATTTAGAGATGAGGGAAGGTAGGGATGAAGCGATTGGTGGATTTAGAGATGAGGGAAGGTAGGGATGAAGCGATTGGTGGATTTAGAGATGAGGGAAGGTAGGGATGAAGCGATTGGTGGGTGTGGGGATAAAAAGATGAATGGTTCGAAGGGTGAAGGGATGAATGGGTTTGGCTAATGATGAGGTAGAAAGGGGAATGTATGAGTGGAAGGGAGAGGGCGGGTGGGTTGAAAGAATGGAAACAACAGTGGCCGGATGTGTTGGCTGCATATTGAGGCATTGCCCAGCTCCTGAACCTAAGTTAACAAATACCTTCTAAATGATAACCAATGAAAGTAAGAGAAGGGCAAAAAAAGGAACTCCTCATTAACATTTCTGTGTTCTGTGTCGACAGCCTGCAGAGACATACAGGGCGACATCTTTTCCTCACTGACAGCTCCGAGAGCATCGAAGAGGTTGAGTTTCAGAAAATGAAACACTTCATGAAATCTGTCATCAGCAAGTCGGCCATCGGGGAGAACAAGGTGCACGTCGGTGTCATGCAGTTCAGTACCAGCTACAATCTGGAGATTCCCCTCAACCAATACTACAGCAAAGTTAACATTTCGAAAGCCATTGATGATATGAAGCAGATGAATGCAGGTACGAGCACAGGAAAGGCCATCACAGAGGTTTCAAGGTATTTCGAAGTGGCCAGAGGAGGGCGTCCTGGCATGAGGCAGAATCTGATAGTGATTACAGACGGCAAGGCACAAGATGAGGTCAGGGGTCCCGCTGAGGCTCTGAGGAAAAAGGGAGTGGTGATCTACTCCATCGGAGTGAAGAATCACAACCGCACCCAGCTGATGGAGATCAGCGGTCATTCTGACAGGGTTTATTCTGAGAAGGACTTTGATGCGCTGAAGGACTTGGAAGCCCAGGTTTCCTCAAAGATTTGCGAGAGAGGTAAGAGCAGGTCAAGAGCAAACCAACAAAAGCAACTAGGAGTAGAGCAATGGTGGAAGAAGTGCTCAGAAACCTTTACTTAAATAAAGATACAAGTACAATGGTCTAAAAATACTAACTTACTAGTAAAATATCTGAATTGAGAATGTTGCTTAATTAGAAGTACCAAATGTTTGAGGTAAATGTACTTCAAATATCTAACGTTATCAGTATGCAAATTGTCTCTTTTCACAGTATTATAAAATACTAATATTCAGTTTTTATCTTCAACACATGGTCATATCATGTTAACGTTGTGGTTGTCAATGTGGAACCAATTTGATATACTGGGTACATAATTAGTACAGTACCCCATCATATCATTCTATAACTATAAACCTTCTATACATATATTAAAGTACAACAAATACAAAGTAGTTAAATATAACTATAGTACAACACTTGAGTATGTACTTACTGTGACATTCCACCATTGGAAGTTTATATTTCTCAATCCTTATATTCAGTCTACTCCTAAGTATTTTGTCTTGTCTACTGAAATTAATTAGATTTGAATAAAATGGGGAAAAAAAGTCATGGACATATGTGTACTGAAAATATTGAGGTGAAGCTTATTTTATGTAACCATCTTTTCTCTGAATCAGTTGTAATTGTAAGGCATTGATTTTTTATGAGAACATAATAATTCCCAACCAATTTCTCTGCTAACTTCTCCTTTTTCCTCTTTTTTCTTTTAAACCAGAATGTAAAATGGAAACAGCCGACATTATTTTCCTGGTGGACAGCTCCAGAATATCTCAAATACAGTATGAAAGCATGCGGAAGTTTATGGCATCAATAGTGAACCAAACCAAAGTTGGCACCAGCCTGACTCGTTTCGGGCTTATTTCCTACTCAGATGAACCCCGGACTCATTTTAAACTGAACGCCTACGACTCCAAACGTAATGTTCTTGCAGCGATACCAACTGTGAAGCCAGAAGGAGGAGGCACCTACACAGACAAAGCCTTGAGCTACTCTCTAGAGTACTTTAATGCCGAACATGGAGGCCGGGAGGTGCCTCAGATTCTCATAGTGATCACAGACGGAGCTGCGAACATACCTTCAAACCTAAAGGGTCCGGCTGATAAACTGCGAGAACACGGGGTCACCGTCATCAGTGTCGGAGTGAAAGAAGCAGATCGAAATCAGCTGTTGACCATTGCTGGCAACAACGGCAGCAGTTTCTTTGTGGACAATTTTGAGGCCCTAGAAACTCTGCACAACGATATGTCTTCTGTCCTTTGCAATGCCACAAAACAAGGTGAGCACAAGTCAGGGCACATCTGTGGTACAGAAGTTCATGAGATTTAAAGTTTGTGCCAAAAAGATCCACTAAACTCATGAAATAATTTAATACAGCAAACTCACAAAAACACATACTGTATGATACGAATTGTTTTTAGAGATCAGGAATCTAAATTAATAATTCAAGTGCTCAATATTCGAATTGTGTTCAATCAATTCCATAGTTATTTGCCCCTTCAACTTTCTTGTAGCATTATTCCTTACTGCACGTCCTTCAGCGTGATTGTAGATCTTCACAGAACTACAATAATCGTGTAATGGGTTTAAAATATTCAAAATGTTTTAAAAAAACTCAAATAAACATAAAGCCCTTTTGGAATGATGGTTCATAAACATTTGAATGTATAGTTTACCAGTATTTATGTTTGGTCCCTTAATGCACTTCTACAACAAATATTGGACAAAAAAGTGTTGGTCTTGATTGCTTACCTAATCTAGCTCTTTAGGGTTTGGGCAAAGCAAGGAAAGACGGAAAATGACTTTGAAGATCACAATGTGGAAGTAGATATCCTACACATTTTGTTTCTCTCGATGCTCAAAACATTTCTGCTTCAAGGAGTAAGAATCACAAAGGCAGTAAAAGCAAAGCATACCTAGTTGTTTTCCCAATGTGGTTTATTTGATTTGACCAAGCCTGAGAAACTGCTATTGATCTTTCAGATTGACAGAAAAGCTGCATCAATTCCTTATCTATCAGACTTCAAAACCGTAAAAAAGGGAGTGAAGAGTTTGGTGTGGCCAAACAAATTATGCTTTACAGTGAATTTCTTTGTACTTTTGTAAATTACATTTTATTTTCGTCTATTTATATTTCCATGTCCGCCATGTTGACTTATGTCTTCCTCTTGCTTTGCTCTGTCAGGATGTAAGGGAAAGAAGGCCGACCTGATCTTCCTACTCGATCGGTCAAGCAGCATTAATTTAGAAGAGCACGACATGATAAAAAACTTCACGGTAAGCCTAGTGAACAGCTTTATCATCAGTGAAAACTGGGTGCGTATTGGACTCGCACAGTTCAGCGATGAGCCTCAGGACGAGTTTGACCTCAACAGGTACTTCAAGAAGGAGGATTTGATCGGGCACATCCAAAACTTGAAATACACTGGTGGAAACACATTCCTCGGAAAAGCCTTGGATCAACATAAGCAAATACTTTGACGACAGTCGTGGGGTCCCGAAGAATCTGGTGTTGATCTCAGATGGCGACTCGCATGATGACGTGGAGGATGCAGCTGACTATCTCAGGATACATAACATTTCGGTGTTTGCCATCGGCCGTTGGCGACGTTCATGACCTGGAGCTCTTGCAGATCACTGGCACCCCGGAGAGGCTGTTGAATGTGCAGAACTTTAACGGGATTGGCAAAGATCAAGCAAGACTTGGTCGACATCTTATGTGATGATCCAGGTCCAGGTCCAGATCCAACCCCAACCCCACCCACACCTTCACCACCGCCCCCCTCCCACACCCCCTCGCCCCCAAAGCAGGTAAGTTGAAAAGTGTCTCCTTGCATCTCAATAGCTGTGTTTCCATTCAAATGTTGCAAAAAGAATGAGGTGCTGTTCTATCAACTGGTTTAGAGAGAATACAATGGGCTTAGTTTTGTCACAGTAAGGCTACGTATTACTGTAATCTAGTAGTTAACACAATAGTAGAGGTAGAGTTTGTGTACTGGAAACAAAAGAGGTTGTCTTGGCCATATCCACATAAGACTATCTAACACCTGATCTTGCACGATTTATTTTATTCTTAATTTATTATTGCATTATTTTTTTATTATTTAGTTTTTTTATTATATGTATTGTTGTATGTCTTGTAATTGCACTGTTGAGGATCCTGCAACCTATGTTTTCCATGCATTGCAGAAGTACATCGTAGTTGTGTATATGATATGACAAAATTGCTCTTTTATTTCAGCTAGTATAAAGTGGTTGTAGGTATATGTCCTAAAACCATGAAATGAGATAGCATTGTATCACTTCTGCGGTTGCCATGTTTCATGCTGTCTGGACACTAAGACATGCAGTCAGTGTTATGGGAATATCCATATCATCAAAAAACTGTTAGCGTAAAAATGTTTGCCATGATTGGGGAAGTTTTTTGTCAAATATTGCTGCTTTCAGACATTCTTCATAATGCAATACCTACAAATTCACTTAAGAATATGTGAATGTAAACACAGCTTATGTATCCCACTGTATTCCTCTGTGTTTATGATTGCCTAAAGGTAAATACATGTTTCCCTTTGCTACAGACTGCAGCATCGATATCGCCATGGGATTCGATATTTCTCAGAGAACAGCAGGGGAGAAGCTGGTCAGCGGTCACACCCATGCTCCTGAGGTTTCCTGCCGGAAATCGCCAGTTCCGTGTCTTCGGTGAAAACCCTTTGCTGCGTCGGTCCAGATCCTATACAGCCCAAGATTGCTTTCCAAGTGCTGGATAGTGACGGGCGTTCCTTGTACGACACAGACTTTGAAGCCTACAGCAAGGAAGTGGTGGACAAAGTCATGGAAGTGCAAATGTCAGGGCCTACTTACTTCAAGACGGCCATGCTGAACTCCTTCAAGCAGAGGTTCTTGGACAAGTCCAAAGCTGATGTGAAGGTGAGAGACACCTGGCAACCCTGGGAAATCTCTATTTTTTTGTTTTCATGCATTGCCTCCACCAAGAGAGATATCTTCAGTTTGTTGGTTTAGGAACTGGTGTACAGGGAAACTACAGGGTCCACTCTTTTATATGAAACTGAGGAATGGTGTATAAAACGGGACAGAACCCATTTAATTTGAATTGGATACAAATGCGAATACAAACGATATTTTTACTTTTGCTAACATTTAAAATCATGCATTTGGCTTTGGCAGATGTCTGCGTGCCTTTTAGTTTATAATGAAATGTTCAGTCTTTAGCTATGCTGCCAAAGATGTGCTAATTTGCAGTTAATACAAAGTGAAGCTGTGGCTGAGGCGAACGTCATTAGCAATACACTTATTAGTGAAGTTTTTGACCTAATGATGGTGCTTAATAAGAAGTGAAAGGAGGTAAAAAGAAGTCAAATGTTAAGGTTTTTGTAGTATAGTATGATTATATTAATTTGCAGACCTAACAGGATGAGGTGGTTCTTAAAGTGCGCTCACATTAAATATTTTATTAACATCAAACCTCGTCAATCAGGTGCTGGTGATCTTCTCAGACGGACTCGATGAAGACGTGATGAAACTGGAGCATGAAGCAGAGCTGCTGCGTCAGTCTGGTACGTGTTTAATTCTCCTCTTTATAATGTGGTTATTTGAGTCGTCCTAAAACTCTGCCGACACTTGATTTTTCACCTTTGCTCTTTAGTTTTTCTGTATTTTATTCAGCTTTTTCTTCATCCTTCTTTGTTCTTTCGTCTTTCTGGCCCTCTCACCTTTACTCGCTAAAAGAGGCTGTTAATTTAACGAGTCTTGGTTTTGGTGAACGGTTGATTTAAATTGTCTTTGATTCTATTGTATTATAAAGTAATTCATTCATGAAATAAAATGAAATAAAATGAAAAAAACGTATTTCGAAATTGTGACCCATAAACATGAAAAAGTTGAACTTGCTCCTTGGAAAAACAAACAGGTTTGGGGTTTACTAAATACAGGAAAAAGGAAAAATGTATGTGCCTCCGATTAGTATCTCAATGGGATCCCTTGAATTATGTAGTTCATCGCAATTTAACACCTGTAATTTCAAACTACCACACCCACCTGTAGAAAACACCGGGAAGAAAGTAGGTAATAAGCGAAGCCCGTATCTTGTTTGCTTCGATATCTTGCGCTCTCGGGTCTGTGGTATTTCCTAAACCCACTAAACTTACCAACTGTGGTTTTGTTTTTTGCCTGCAGGGGTCAGCGCTCTGTTCACCGTGGCCCTGGAGGGGACCCGCGACCCCGCCCAGCTGCAGATGGTGGAGTTCGGAAGAGGGTTCGAGCACAAACTCCCTCTGAGCATCGGCATGCCGAGCGTGGGCAGCACCATCCTCAAACAGATCGTGAGTCCCTCATTGTGCTGCTAACAGTAAAACCATCTTCCGACCCTCGGTCTGCTTACAGGAGCTACGTCCCGAAGAATTGTAAAGTAAAAATGTTGCTTTCTGAAGCCACACTGGAAGTTAGGGTGAAGCGTCTGCCATCATTTCCTCCCTGATCACTTTCCAACAATTCTACAGGTGTTACTCAAAAGTTCCTTCTCAATTCGGACACTTCATTGAGGACGTTGCCATGTGTAGATTCAAATGTGTATAGGTTACGTTCCCTAATAATCTAGGGGAGAAGGGAAGTAACAAAAGATAACGTAACACCACACCACGGGACGTAAGCATTTATGAAAGAGAAGATGACCTAGGATGTAGCCTTGGGGTTCTCCTAATGTAATTTGACATATTGCAGTGGTGGAAAGTACATTTACTCATATATTTGTACTTTAAAAGTCATGTAGTAACTACTTAAGTAGTAAACCTCCTTTATATATATATCCAATATATACATAAAATAAAATATAACTTTCTGTTAAAATCAGGTTATCTTATTGAGATCAACAACTATTTTGGAAAAAAACAAACAAAGAAATACAGAGAACATACTTGAAGGTTTATTTTTATGCATGCATTATATCTTTTAGGTTTTCTGTCCCATTTTCGTAAATTCTGAGAACGCCTGGAGGAAATCTCTTCAAATTTCTTCAACATCCACTTGGATTCAAGGATGAACTCATTAGAATTTAGTGGTCAATGTTCAAAGGTGCTAAACTAATTTTGAATCAGGAATTCATGCACTAAGTATGACAGTAATGTTTAAATGATAAGGTGATAACAACTTGGACATGGAGTTAAACTTCAACTTAACCGGTGGCTGGAGTCACACGAATGCGAGGGGGTAATTTTGGTTTGATGAGGGTCTTTAAATGAAATGTTCTTCTCACTGTTTCCTCCTCTGTGTCTCTGCAGGACACGTTGTCGGACAGGAAGTGCTGCAACGTCATGTGCAAATGTTTGGGATACGAAGGCATCCGTGGTTCTCGCGGCACCCTGGGGTCAAAGGTGACTGAAACACACACACCTTTAAACTTAAAAATCTCTTTTTTCATTAAGATGCTCAATTTACAGTGTAACAACAATATATATGGTATATTCCAAATACTATTTAAATGTGTGCATCAAACAAATGCACACAGGTATCATTATTAGGTTTGTAATTAACTTTTTTTTTCTACATCAATTGAAATATAACATATTACTAATAATACACCTAACTTAAATTAAGGATAAGAGAGGGATATGATTGTGGTTAATCTAATTTAATTCACTTCAAAGTAAATTTCCAAGGTCATTTTCACCATCACTTCTAGGGGAAGATTTGTATTTATTTATCCAGATGCGTTGATCTATTCTGTTTTATATTTTATTCTAAATGCCTCTCTATGTTGTTATAAACAGGGCGAGCCGGGGCTGAGGGGTCATCCGGGATTCCCGGGGGAGGAAGGCCACTCCGTAAGTGCTTTATTTTATTGTCTATTCATTCCATCCTCACACACTTGACTCCTCTTGTGAAGAAACTAACAAGACGGGGGGTTTTGGTTTTTGATTTTCATGGAGGGTTTATAGGCTGTTGCTGATCCTGAAACATTGCTATAATACACAGGAAGGATTTTAAATGTGTTTGAGGTTTACGATGTGACACAGTGTTTTCTGCAGAGTAAAGGCCCTGACACACCAGGCAGTCACCAGAGAACTCGCCGACAGTTGCGTCGGCGAGTTCTCCTGCGTCTTGGCCATGTGTCGCACTGGAACACACCGCAAAGACTTCAGCCAAGCACGTACGAACTGCGCATGCGTGAGTGGCAATAACTCTCCTTACCAGCAGGCGGCGGTAGTGTGTATTCGTCATTCAAAATAGGCAACAACCGGAAGAAAGAGAAGAAGAACAGACTGATATAAACAAACAAATAGCGTGTGCGTTCCATTTTCACTCTCGTCCATCGAAAACATGTTTTAGAATATAAAAATACATGAATGATGAAATGAGCACATAAAGTGCAGACATGCTATCAAATCACAGTTAATAAACCTGCATCTGATGATCGCAGTGTTCTGGCGGGTGTGTCGTTTATTGAGTCAGCAATGTAGTAATGTATGTAATGTAATAATGGCCACTTCTTGCTAAATGTACATTTCCATGTGATGCTTTTATCCGAGGCGACTCACAATAGGTAAATGAACAGCAGTAGACAGTATCTCATTTACTTAGACACTGTACTTAAGGACAATGTTGAGGTACTTGAGACTAATCCTGCAACTTTATACTGACAAATAAACCCATGAGATGAAAAACCGGACTTGACCAAACAAATCACGGAGCTCTCAGCAGAGGACAGCCGGGGACGCTCCCGCCGATATCAGAGATGTCCCTGCTATGTGTGGGAGGTAAGAGAGGACATTTAAGGGCTATGTTTGATGTCTTTAAGTATCACCTGCTGGGGTTTAGCTGCTGTCCTGTGCCTTCTTACATCGTTTGTTTACGTCCCTCACTTCCGTTTCGCTTCTCATTTGCTAGCTGAACAGCTGATCAGAGTGGTTTCTTGGCCCGATAGCTTGTGTCCGACACCCGGCCGATTCAACATGTTGAATCGGCCGTGTGTCGACCGTGAAAGACCAAATAAGGCGTGTCACGGCCGAGGGTTCGGGACACACCAAATTGACTTTGGGCGACAGGGCGCGCTTCGTCGCCAGACAACCGAAGACGGACGATTTCAGCCTGGTGTGTCTGGGCCTTAATGGATCCTTTTCTCGGGATGTTTCAGGGGGGGGGCGGGCCTCCTGGACCCAGCGGACCTCAGGGCCTCCAGGTCTGTCCTGGAGTCAGAGGACAGAAGGTATGAATATTATATAAATGTTGCCTTGTATTTTATTTCATCTTTTATTTTGTCAATTTTTAATCATATTTTAATTTATTTTATCTTTTATTATTTTTGTATATGTTTATTTCATTAATATCTTTTTAGGTTAATACACCCAGATGACACATTAGTACACCCCTATTTCACCTGTATTTCACACATGTTACAGTATTATTACACCCATGTTACACCCGCATTACACCATTAGTACACCTATATTACACCTATATTACACCCATGTTACACCCGCATTACACCATTAGTACACCTATATTACACCCATGTTACACCCGCATTACACCATTAGTACACCTATATTACACCCATGTTACACCCATTAGTACACCTATATTACACCCATGTTACACCCATTAGTACACCTATATTACACCCATGTTACACCCGCATTACACCATTAGTACACCTATATTACACCCATGTTACACCTGCATTACACCATTAGTACACCTATATTACACCCATGTTGCACCCGCATTACACCATTAGTACACCTATATTACACCCATGTTACACCCATTAGTACACCTATATTACACCCATGTTGCACCCGCATTACACCATTAGTACACCTATATTACACCCATGTTACACCCATTAGTACACCTATATTACACCCATGTTACACCCATTAGTACACCTATATTACACCCATGTTACACCCGCATTACACCATTAGTACACCTATATTACACCCATGTTACACCCATTAGTACACCTATATTACACCCATGTTACACCCGCATTACACCATTAGTACACCTATATTACACCCATGTTACACCCATTAGTACACCTATATTACACCCATGTTACACCCATTAGCACACCTATATTACACCCATGTTACACCCGCATTACACCATTAGTACACCTATATTACACCCATGTTGCACCCGCATTACACCATTAGTACACCTATATTACACCCATGTTGCACCCGCATTACACCATTAGTACACCTATATTACACCCATGTTACACCTGCATTACACCATTAGTACACCTATATTACACCCATGTTGCACCCGCATTACACCATTAGTACACCTATATTACACCCATGTTACACCCATTAGTACACTTATATTACACCCATGTTACACCCATTAGTACACCTATATTACACCCATGTTGCACCCGCATTACACCATTAGTACACCTATATTACACCCATGTTACACCCATTAGTACACCTATATTTACACCCATGTTACACCCATTAGTACACCTATATTACACCCATGTTACACCCGCATTACACCATTAGTACACCTATATTACACCCATGTTACACCCATTAGTACACCTATATTACACCCCATGTTACACCCGCATTACACCCATTAGTACACCTATATTACACCCATGTTACACCCATTAGTACACCTATATTACACCCATGTTACACCCATTAGTACACCTATATTACCACCCATGTCTACACCCGCATTACACCATTAGATACAACCTATATCTACACCCATGTTGCACCGCATTACACCATTAGTACACCTATATTACACCCATGTTACACCCGCATCTACACCATTAGTACACCTATATTACACCCATGTTGCACCCGCATTACACCATTAGTACACCTATATTACAACCCATGTTGCACCCGCATTACACCATTAGTACACCTATATTACACCATGTTGCACCGCATTACACCATTAGTACACCTATATTACACCCATGTTACACCCGCATTACACCCGCATTACACCATTAGTACACCTATATTACACCCATGTTGCACCCGCATTACACCATTAGTACACCTATATTACACCCATGTTGCACCCGCATTACACCATTAGTACACCTATATTACACCCATGTTACACCCGCATTACACCCGCATTACACCATTAGTACACCTATATTACACCCATGTTGCACCCGCATTACACCATTAGTACACCTATATTACACCCATGTTACACCCGCATTACACCCGCATTACACCATTAGTACACCTATATTACACCCATGTTGCACCCGCATTACACCATTAGTACACCTATATTACACCCATGTTGCACCCGCATTACACCATTAGTACACCTATATTACACCCATGTTACACCTTAATACACCTGTGTTACACACCTGTTACAGTATTATTACAGTACACCCATGTTACACCTCTATTACAAATATATAATAGTATTTTTACACCGATAATACCGGTACTACACTGTTATTACACCATTATTACACCCATATTACACTGTTACTACACCCTTGTTATACCCTTGTTATACCCTTTTTACACCTATATTACATCCATATTACACTGTTATTACACCCATTTTACACCTTAGTACACCCCCTAATACACCTGTATTACACCCTATTACACACCTGTTACAGTATTATTACACACACATAACAGTATTTTTACACCAATATCACACTGTTACTAGACCTATATTACACCCATATGACACTGTTACTATACCCACATTTACCCAATAATACACCCCTATCACAGCCATGTTAAACCATTATTACACCACTATTAGACCCCTCATTAAACCCATGTTTCACTGTAACCACACTGTTACTACACACATTTCACACATGGACAGAGCCTGTCAGATGAGTGTTTCCCAGGATACAGAAATGAAAAGGATGTGTGCGTTGTGTTTGTGTCTGCAGGGCTACCGAGGCGTCTCCGGGAACCACGTGAGTGTCTGGAGCAAAACTTTTAGAGGAGATTAAAGAAGACTTAAAACTGCATTTTCTAAAAGTGTTAGGACAAACATAAATATTTGAGTTCTGGTAGTTCATAAAGAGGAGAGCGCTGAGACGCTGGTTCTGATCCAACAGGGCGGAGACGGAGACGTCGGACTGGACGGAGTCTATGGAGAACAGGTACAGCGTCAGCAAAAAAACAAGAGTCACTGTAAATAAAGTCATCACCCAAACCGGTACCACTTTACAATAACACTACCCTTATAAAGCATTCATAAAGGGTTTATAATTAGGTTATTAATTAGGTTGTAAACACTTTATTAATCATTAAGAACCATTTATAAACCAGTTCTAACATAGTTTTCATACATCAACACAGGCTCACTATTTGGCAAGATGACTAAGCCTTATGTTGGCTACCTAGCTTACTTTGTCTTCTTCATCAGCCAGCATCCTTGGTATCTGTTGTTCACTGAGTTGATCCCCTCTTCTATCTTGATGTTTCTTGGCATCTCTTTATGACCATCTATTAATGAGTTACTAACATGTATAACTGCCAAAAGGGAGCCTTGTAAAGTGTGAAACAATTCACCATTTATTAATGAGTTACTACCATTTCTAATAAGGCTTAGCAGTACAGATAAATGTGGGCTCACTATTTGGCAAGCAGTCACAGTTGCCCTGTTTATCTCATGTCTTATAAAAGCTTATTAAGGATTTATAAAGTGTTCACAACCTAATTAATACATGAATTACAAACTATTTGTAAACCCTTTATAAGGGTAGTCTTATTGTAAAGTGGTACCCATAAACCTAATAATAAAATATGCATTATTATTATTATTGAAAAGAAATATAATAATATACTTTTGTTTATTTGGTTAATTTTTGTCAGGTTATTATTATTATTATTATTATTATTATTATTATTATTATTATTATTATTATTATTATTATTATTATTATTATTATTATTATTATTATTATTATTATTATTATTATAATGTGTGTTTGTGGTTCTGTGTCTGCAGGGACTGGCAGGATCTGATGGAGCTCAAGGAGAAAGAGGAGACTCAGGAAACCCAGTAATATATTTATATATATATATATATGATATATGATATCAGGGGTTTTTCTAGAAATATATAGTATGAGTACTGTGCCGCTGATCTTGTATATTATATATAAATTCTCTCAAGATCATGACTCCGTATACAAGATGTCTCCTGACGTAAACAACAACGTGACGTCGGAGCTCCGTAAAAACAAAGCTGTCTCTGCCGTCTGACGCTCTGATTGATTCTCAGATTTCTGGAGTCATTATACAGTTTTTGACGAACAGAAATATTGTTTTCTGGCATCACTTTAACATTTTACGGGGAAAAGCTGCATTTTGGTTTGAGGGTGCAGCGCCCCTGTTACCCGGTGCAGACAAAACCCTGATATATAGTTTTTTGTTGTGTAAATCGTATTGAATATTATAATTGATGTATGATCATTTTTGTTATATAATTATTATGAATTATTTCCACTTTTAACTTCTTTCTCTCTCAGGGTATCCCGGGCATCAGAGGTGAGGCGGGGGTGGCAGGACAGCGAGGACTGAGAGGAGATCCGGTCAGCAAACTTTTTTTTTTGTTGCTCCATTTTAAATTACAACTATTAAATATGTAAACATCAGTATATAAAATGAGTTAACTAAATTAAATTTAAAAAAGAATTGTATTATATATAAAACAATAAAGTATAAATAAATATATTAATATAGATATATTTAAATACAAATGGGAAAATTGTACTACAATGTATACAATAATAAACTACAGTGTTTATTAAATAAATACAATGAATATAATTATTAAAATATTAAATATTAGATTTAAAAATACAAATGAGGACATTATACTATAATATATACAACAATAAATATTTCGAAAATGCCCAGAGGGGAAATTGAGTTGCTTTACAGTTGCTCCATTTTACAAAAAGGTGAAATTAAATATAAAATACAAATTAAATAAATGGAAGAATTGTAGCTAATGTACTGCAATAATAAATATGTGACTAATGTGTATATATAGATTAGATTGTATACAATAGTCTGTATAATATATATGGACTGGAAAACCCCAAAAAGCACAATAGGCCCCTTTTATATCAATGAAGATGGAGCACAGCTGGAGGCTCCACTGAAGAAAACAATGCAGAGTTAATCCTCAGAGTTAGGGTTTAAAACCTTTATTTAATAATGAGTTTTTGTGGGTTTTTTTAACAGGCGGAGCCCGGCGTTGATAACACCAGCCCTGGAGCCAAAGGAAACCCTGGGAACCCCGGACCCCCGGTAAAAACATCACACACTCATTCATTTTCTGCCACTACAGGTCTCTGAAAGA
Organism: Trematomus bernacchii; assembly: GCF_902827165.1. Lineage (NCBI taxonomy): Eukaryota > Metazoa > Chordata > Actinopteri > Perciformes > Nototheniidae > Trematomus > Trematomus bernacchii. The sequence goes on along the minus strand of NW_022987542.1, from coordinate 899,841 downwards.
TAACAGCAGTAAAAGCTGGAGTTTGGTGTGGTGATGCAGCGTGGGATCATGGGAGTTGTAGTCTTTTGATTATCATTGAATATGGTTTAATCTCCAGGGTTTATCCGGAGTGGACGCAGAACCAGGCGGTGCAGGAGACGTTGGATTCAAGGTGGGATTTCTGACTTTAATACATCTATATTTTTTTAAAGAGTTAATTGTTTTAGAACATCTGAAAATATAAAAAAAATGTATCAGTCAAATTCATCTTTAGAAAAATAAAGATTTCAATGTGCTGATGAGCTGTTCTCTATGTGGCAGGGTGCCGATGGGAGAAGAGGCTATGTGGGGGAGAAGGTAGGAGAGCGAGATAACGATATACAGCTACATGCAGCCAAATACGTGAGTTTGAACTGTGTGTGTGTGTGTGTGTGTGTGTGTGTGTGTGTGTGTGTGTGTGTGTGTGTGTGTGTGTGTGTGTGTGTGTGTGTGTGTGTGTGTGTGTGTTTTTGGTGCAGGGTTCACCTGGAGGGCCTGGGGTTCGAGGAACTGAGGGCAACCCCGGTGCTTCAGGTCCACAGGTGAGTGATCCTCATTATCTGCTAACATCAAAGTTGTATTACATTGATATACACCTGGACATCAGCAGGAGAGGACTCTTTAAAGTAGAGACACTACATACTGATATACACCTGAACATCAGCAGGAGAGGACTCTTTAAAGTAGAGACACTACATACTGATATACACCTGAACATCAGCAGGAGAGGACTCTTTAAAGTAGAGACACTACATACTGATATACACATGAACATCAGCAGGAGAGGACTCTTTAAAGTAGAGACACTACATACTGATATACACCTGAACATCAGCAGGAGAGGACTCTTTAAAGTAGAGACACTACATACTGATATACACCTGAACATCAGCAGGAGAGGACTCTTTAAAGTAGAGACACTACATACTGATATACACCTGAACATCAGCAGGAGAGGACTCTTTAAAGTAGAGACACTACATACTGATATACACCTGAACATCAGCAGGAGAGGACTCTTTAAAGTAGAGACACTACATACTGATATACACCTGAACATCAGCAGGAGAGGGACTCTTTAAAGTAGAGACACTACATACTGATATACACATGAACATCAGCAGGAGAGGACTCTTTAAAGTAGAGACACTACATACTGATATACACCTGAACATCAGCAGGAGAGGACTCTTTAAAGTAGAGACACTACATACTGATATACACCTGAACATCAGCAGGAGAGGACTCTTTAAAGTAGAGACAACCACATACTGATATACACCTGAACATCAGCAGGAGAGGACTCTTTAAAGTAGAGACACTACATACTGATATACACCTGAACATCAGCAGGAGAGGACTCTTTAAAGTAGAGACACTACATACTGATATACACCTGAACATCAGCAGGAGAGGACTCTTTAAAGTAGAGACACTACATACTGATATACACCTGAACATCAGCAAGAGAGGACTCTTTAAAGTAGAGACACTACATACTGATATACACCTGAACATCAGCAGGAGAGGACTCTTTAAAGTAGAGACACCACATACTGATATACACCTGAACATCAGCAGGAGAGGACTCTTTAAAGTAGAGACTCTACATACTGATATACACCTGAACATCAGCAGGAGAGGACTCTTTAAAGTAGAGACACCACATACTGATATACACCTGAACATCAGCAGGAGAGGACTCTTTAAAGTAGAGACTCTACATACTGATATACACCTGAACATCAGCAGGAGAGGACTCTTTAAAGTAGAGACACCACATACTGATATACACCTGAACATCAGCAGGAGAGGACTCTTTAAAGTAGAGACACCACATACTGATATACACATGGTGGATGTGTGTGTGAGGGTAGGGATTTGAGGACACTACAGGAGATACAGGGGAAAACCCCAGACATCAGGCCTCTTTAAGTGTTTGGCTGCAGATGTTGGACTCGATGACCTGATTGGCTCGCACACAGACTTCCTCAGAAATTCACTAGAACTGTTGAGTAATGCCAAAAGGGAAAACATGAAGAGATGATGCCAGAGAAAATGTTTTAACGTACATTTCTGAGTGTTTTTTCTGATATTAATCACAGTTTTTGACGTCGTTGTAAACATACATTTATAAAGTACAAATCCTAGTGCAATGCAAGATATAAACATGTTTGAATGATTCTTGAATGTGCTTCTGCAGGGCCTCAGAGGCGGAGAAGGTGAACAAGGAGAGGAAGGGACCTCTGGCTCCTCCGGACCTCAGGTACTTCCTCGCTGCTCGTCTTCGCTGCAGTTCAGTGTTTCGGCACAGACTGCATTCAGTAGGTTCACACTGACCTGGACATAAAAAGGATCTCTACTGGACCATAACGTCTCGAAATGTACATTTCAGAAAAGAAATGTAGATGTGGAAGTCCAGAAATAAATACAGATAAACACAAATGAGCACAAAATAAGAGCAATATATAAAAGATTAGAATTAAAACATTTACTAAAGCATAAAGAGACAACAAGGGAACAATAATTTGCTATTTATATAACCAGTGTACACAACCGTTTCCTTAGGTCATAGGGTTTAACTGTATTCATATGATAAAGTGTATATATTTATATATATGTATGGGCGTGTTGTTTAAAGACTGAAATGTGAACCTGTGTTTTATTGCTGTTGAATTTCAAGTTTGACATCATTTGTGATTATTCAGGCTGCTGTACTATTCCAGAAAGTTATTTATGTGTTTGTCAAATTACACTTGTGTAAACTTTTATTTTGGTAGTTTCAGCACTTCCTGTTCTAAGTCAGTTGTTGTTCCTGCAGGGGGGGGCGGGACCAGCTGGAGGCCCGGGGCTATCCGGACGCCGCGGCGCTACTGGACAGAAGGTGTGTGACATCATTTCCTGTTACCTCTCTAGTGATCCAATCAGAGTTGGGGAATTGTGCACTTAAATTACACACATAGAAGGGACTAAGACACGAGGATAGGAGTCGAGGATGGGATTCGAGGATGGGAGTCGAGGATGGGAGTCGAGGATAGGAGTCGAGGATGGGAGTCGAGGATGGGAGTAGAGGATGGGAGTCGAGGATGGGAGTCGAGGAGGGGAGTCGAGGATGGGAGTCGAGGATGGGAGTAGAGGATGGGAGTCGAGGATGGGAGTCGAGGATAGGAGTCGAGGGTAGGAGTCGAGGGTAGGAGTGGAGGATGGGAGTCGAGGATAGGAGTCGAGGATGGGAGTCGAGGAGGGGAGTCGAGGATGGGAGTCGAGGATGGGAGTAGAGGATGGGAGTCGAGGAGGGGAGTCGAGGATAGGAGTAGAGGATAGGAGTCGAGGAGGGGAGTCGAGGATGGGAGTCGAGGAGGGGAGTCGAGGGTAGGAGTAGAGGATAGGAGTCGAGGAGGGGAGTCGAGGATGGGAGTCGAGGAGGGGAGTCGAGGATAGGAGTCGAGGATAGGAGTAGAGGATGGGAGTCGAGGAGGGGAGTCGAGGATAGGAGTCGAGGATAGGAGTCGAGGATAGGAGTCGAGGAGGGGAGTCGAGGATAGGAGTCGAGGATAGGAGTCGAGGATAGGAGTCGAGGATAGGAGTCGAGGAGGGGAAATGAGAGAAATGAGAAAGCTTTAATGTATTTACCATGTTTATATATGAACACATCAAGGTGTATCTCAATACAATACTTTAGCAGTCATTCATGTGATTAAATGCAGGCAGTAGAGTAGTTATAGCATCATTATTATTATACATACTATTGTGTATTTATATAAGATAAGACAAGATAAGATAAGAAGTACTTTATTGATCCCAATGTGGGAAATGTTTGCGTTGCAGCAGCATCAAAAGACAAGGCATTGGACATTAGAGAAATTAAAAGACTAGAAATAAACAATCAAAAATGTAAACATCTCAAATAGATATAAAATAGCATTAAAAAAGTAGAAAATATACATTTTGAAATACAAAAATATAATATATATGGATGAAACTGGTTGACCCAATATGCTGCTCAATAAAGATTGTTTGACAACATTCAAAACTATAATGTAGGAAGATACATTTGACTTAACAACTAACAATGGGATCTTTTATTTGAAATACTGATGTTGTCGTTGTTGTTGTTGTTGCAGGGCCAACCAGGGGAGCTGGGGGGTGAGGGGGACCCAGGGTCACCAGGACCCCAAGGACTGCCGGTGAGGCGCCAAACATCAGCCATATGGTGTAAACTGTATTTAGAGTTGAAGTGACTCCTGCCTGTGTTTCAGGGTCAGGATGGGAGAGACGGGTATGGACCTCCAGGACCAAACGGTGCAGAGGTAAAGCTCATCTTGACCACATTTCCATAAAGAATTCCATAAAACCTTTAACAGAGAACTGGACTGATGCTTATTGAGTATTATTATAAGTGTAGTGACTCTTGTGGAGTGCTCGTGTTTGTTTGGTTGAATCCATGCAACACTACAGTCTACGCATCCAATGAGAAGTCCTCAATAAAAGACTCTTTACTGCAAAAATGTAAAATCTTGCCAAGTATATTTGTCTAATTTCTAGTCAGAATATGTCGTTACATTTGATATAAGACTTAATAACTTAAGTCTTGTTTTTAGACAAGGCATCTTAAGCATCCTTTTGAGTCAAAGTCTCTTAAAAACATCTTATTTTAGAGGAACATCTCCAGCTAACATCAGGAAACAGAATCTAAGCATTTATGGCTTTTTTTGTTACAAATTCCCTGATTCTGTTCAAATATAGTTCAAAATAAGTTTCCCCAGCTAAACACAAGATGTCATTTATCTAATTATCCCATCTTTACTTCAAGAAATCTCACCAAGCCATTTTGTACTTGTTCTATTGGCAGGTTTGTTTTTATTATACATTGACTTGTTTTTGGAGCAGCATTCTTTCCAGTGTACCTAACCCTTTTCTTTGGAGGAACAGGTAACATGCTCAAGATCCTGGTGCAATTTCTAAGCAAAATTGTCAATTCGATTACCCGGGTTAACGCTGTTTCCTACAGAACAGCTGATCATAGTGACCTCACACGGGGCACCAGATGCTCTCCGAACAACAAACAGGAAGAAACATACAGAAAAACGTCCAACACTATAGTTAGACAATAACAAACATTCTAAATATCACATTGGTCAACATGCCAGCTTAGTGGACCTGGAAATGTTGAATACCCCAAAGTGTTATGATAGTAATGTATAGTAGGGTCTCCAGCTTGTAGAAACTGCTGGATGCTAACCTGCAGATGTTGGGACATTTGCACAATCACCATGAGTCGCAATCATTAGCATATGGAGGATCAACAATGGCAAACATAATCAAAATCAGTCCAGCACAAATATGAGTACAAATACTGTATGGCCATTTTCTGGTTAAAACGGCCATCTTTGATCCCGAAAACGTCATAAATGGATTCAACATCCTCAATAACCTCCCAAAACACTCTTAATGTTTTAAAATCGCCCAAGCCATTTTTCAACTATTATCTCCATTACTGCTAATTAACGCTAATGAATGCAACTTATGCTAATTGTGCAAATGTCCCAGCATCTGCAGGTTAGCATCCGGCAGTTTCTATGAGCTGGAGACCCTACTGTACATGTATATCATAACACTTTAGGGTCCTCAACATTTCAGGGTTCACAGCATTTTCTGATCACATTAACCCATTCATTATAATGATCATAACTTTTCTAGGATGCCTAGGTCTATTTTGACTGTCACATGACTCCACACAATTGTACTGGCTTATTTGATTGGGTGACTATGAGCCAATCACAGAGCGCCACATCATCTAAAGTGGCCTGTAAAGCAGAGCCACGCCCCTCTTTCACAGCCAGCATGGCAGGGGGGAGATTTTTATTTATTTTTGTTTTCATTTTAGAAATACCATTAAATGTTGGGAATCAAGTCTGGATTTACAAAAATGAAAGAAGCACATAAACCTCGCAGATATTCCTATTTGTATTATTATATTGAACACCTCTTTGCTCTGTGTTTATCAAATATAAAGGCAATAAGATAAAAACTGGTTGATGCAAACGCTCTTATCCAATCCAATGTCTTCCTACTCACCTTGTTAACTTTATGAGAGTGAAACATGTATTTGGGATGATTTCAATGTGCTGATGAGCTGTTCTCTGTGTGGCAGGCTGCCGATGGGAGAAGAGGCTATGTGGGGGAGAAGGTAGGAGAGCGAGATAACGATATACAGCTACATGCAGCCAAATACGTGAGTTTGAACTGTGTGTGTGTGTGTGTGTGTGTGTGTGTGTGTGTGTGTGTGTGTGTGTGTGTGTGTGTGTGTGTGTGTGTGTGTGTGTGTGTGTGTGTGTGTGTGTGTGTGTGTGTGTGTGTGTGTGTGTGTGTGTGTGTGTGTGTGTGTTCAGGGAGAGGACGGCCGGCAGGGAACTAAAGGGTTCAACGGGACGAGAGGGAACCGAGGGCGAGGGGTGAGAGACAACAAACCTCTTCTACATATTTATATATATACAAATACATATTGTAACAGAGGTAGAGCATTGTGCAGAAACGTATAAATATGAGGGGCCGTACAGGCCGTCATTCATACTGGTCCTCTCACGCTCATACATTCTCCTTTTACATACAGATATTTTCACTCTTACACACATATAGTATTTACACTCACACATTCATATAATGTCACTCACATATTTATACATTTTGCTCTCATGCACATTCATTCAATGTTTACATTTAATATTATAAATAATATATGCATGTCTGAAGACAATATATGTATGCAAGAGAAGAATGCATGCATGTGTGAGAGAAAGTATAGTGGAAACAGAAGGCAGGTCATTATCGCGCTGTGATTGGCTCAGAAGATTCAAATCAACATGATGGGGGAGATGAATCCGTGTATCTACGGTCCATTTGTTTTTCTTTATTAAACAGCGTTGCGTTCACAATACATACAAAACAATAAAGAAATCCTCAGGCCACCAGGCCACTTAACAGGCCAGGCCATCGGGATGGCCAGTCCGGGCCCAATCAGTAGCAGCGTTTCTCAAGTATTAGTTTGACTGCTACCAACAATACATTGAAGTACTTTTACTGTGTATTTTTTGAGAAATACTCTGTCGAAGTCCCCTCCTGAGAACCACCTGGTGGTGCTAGTGGAGCCTCGCAGCGGCCAAACCGTGCCGCGCCACACTAATTGCGCCACATAAGCTCAGTTGAGGCTCCCTCCGCAAGATGAGGCCCCACGCAGTCTGCGTGATCAGCCTGTAGGGAGGGACGGCCCTGATCAGCCTGTAGGGAGGGACGGCTCTGACCATCCTCTTAAAATACTCTGTCCAACAATATAAGTCTCATGAAGAAAGGTGTTTTAACGCTTATTCAAAAATAGAAGAGAAACATTCTTGTTCTCAGGAGGGGTCATTTACAGAGGATTACTCAAAAAATACACAGTAAAAGTACTTCATAGTGTTTGTGGGAGTAGTTTCGCTAGTACTGAGTCCAACAGTGTCAATCTCACGAAGAACTAATGGCAAAAAAAAATGTTTTCCCTCATCAAACTTAGCAGAAGTGGCTTGACTTTGTTCTAAGGAGGGGACTTTGACAACAACAAAAAACACACTAGAAGTAGGCTACTTCATTGTATTGTGGTAGTATGTGTAAGACTAGTCCAGCAGTCTCAATATCATTAAGAACTAATGGTAAAATGTTCTTTTTATCACTCATCAAAGATAGCAGAAAACATGCATTATGTACTATGGAGGGGACTCTGACAGAGGATTACTCACAAAGTACACAGTAAAAGTACTTCCTTTTATTGTTGGTAGCAGTCAAACTAGTACCGAGTCCAACAGTGTCAGTTTTATTAAGAACTTGTGGTAACAAATATTTGTAAAAACAAAATGAAGAGCAGCTGATTTGAAAAAACAAAGTGGAGAGACGGCTGAGTGACGCAGTGCAGAACCGTTGTATAGTTTACATCTCCTAACAATGTTGTCCATTTTAGACACAGGCTTATTATATTTACAGCCCTTAATAACATTCATTTTCTGGGCTCAATGTGTGTCTTGGCCGTTTTTGTTGTGATCGCTAAATTCCCCTTGTTTCCCCTTGTTTATAATTTTATCAACGTTCCAAGCACACGAGTGAATTTTTTTTGAAATCACTTCCAATTTTGACCGTTTGTTTTGGAGGTTATTGAGGATCCTGAGTCCATTTCTGACATTTCCAGGATCAACAATGGCAGTTTTAACCAGAAAGTGGTCATATCTGTTCTCTCAGTGGGCTGATTTTGGCTACCATGAGTAGAGTTGTGATCATTGGATATAGAGAGCACAAGATGAACATTATTACCTCTACTGTGGACAATTTATCTTCAATTAAATAAGCAATCTGTCCAATCCAAATGGTCCCCTAAAACCTCCAAATTGACCCAAAATAATCTAAATCAGCCCACTGAGATTACAAATATTGGCATTTTCTGGTTAAAACTGTCATTGGATTCAGCATCCTCAATAACCCCCAGAACCACTCCTAAACTGTCCAAATCTGCCAAGCAATCTTTTTAACTATTATCAACATACAGTAGGCTATAATGCCATTAGTTTGATTAACGCAACTCATGCTATTTGTTCAAATTGCCCAAGATATGCAGGTTCGCATCCGGCAGTTTCTATGAGCTGGAGACCCTACTATACATTTCTGACATAAAACTTTGGGGTACTCAACATTTCGGTTTATTCCCATTTCGCCCCCTGTCCCATGCAGCCCCAACAACAGCCTCTGATTCGTCAACAGACTTCATGCAATGCTTCATTGGATGCATCATTAGATCTATAAACTTTAACCCTAACCCTAAGACCCACGACCAAGCAAACAAGTATAATTTCTTATGTGGCCTATATGTAAAAAAGGGGCGAATTGGGAAGGGGATGGGAAAGGGGCGAAATGGGAATAATTTAGGAGTGAATTGGGAAGGGGCGAAATGATAAGACACCCAGGGTTCAACAGGACTCTATGAGACTATAGCGCTTTTCCCAGTGCTCAAAGACGCTTATTATATTACTTTATAACTTTAACAGGTTTTATTTTTGGAAGTATGACTTAATGCTGCCTGTAAGTACTATCCTCACGATGGATCCAGAGCAGAGCCAGGCAGCACAGGTCCATTTCCTGTGCTGTGTTTTCACTTCATCTGCAATTTACTTATTTTCTTTCAATATATTTAGATTTTATTTTCAGGTGAGACAATACCAAAAACATTAGAGACAACACGACAAAACGTAATAAAACCCACAAAACAAACAACAACAAAAACAGACAAACAGCAACAGTAGTACCTTATCATGTTATATTTACGCCCACAGTTATAACACTTGACCATTCTTCCTTCATGTACGGTGCAATCGGGGACCAGTCTCTAACAAATTCACCCAGAGTTCTCGCAACTAGCAGTTTATTTCTGTTTCCTTCTGATGGATCCAGGGGAGCTCAGGCGGGTCGGGAGGACCAGGAACGCCTGGAGATCCGGGACATCCAGGACACCGGGTGAGAGGAGAATCATTTCATTTTCATTCAAAACAGAAAGTCTTCCCTCTGAACCCTCGTAACGACATCATTCAATAAGAATAAGAGACTCGTATTATTCAGTTGTTCTCTCTGGTGTTATTTCACTTTTATTGAACTGAATCGGTCCATCTCTTTCTATTCGTGGTTTCCAATGGATTATTTTCAGTCCTGTTTTTGTGTTTCCAGTTATAACATTTCATTTAAGTAATACAAATAAATGATACCAGGGGTTTTTCTAGAAAGATATAATTGTCATTGTCATTGTTCTGTCATAATGTCAACTCACACAAACTCAAATAGTATTGGGTTCCTGAGCCGAGTCCTCCTGAAAACCTGACCTTCTGAAAATGTTCTGACGTTGCTGTTTCCCTCCGTCAGGGTCCCAAGGGTCCTCCAGGACTCAGAGTCAAGACTGTGAGTCAAAGTCACTTTTACTCAAGTACTGTACTTAAAATATGAGGTACTTTAACTTTACTGGAGTGTTTCCATTCTCCAGTGTCTTGTACTTGTACTTCACTTTACAGGTAAATGCAGATTTTACCAAAGCTTTAGTTTATATACTGTTCCTTCAAGTACTTGAAATACTTTTTAATGCACAATTTATACTTTTTCTATACGTTTTGAATACATTTTACTGATACACACTTTTTCTTAAGGTACTTTTAATACTTTTGACTGATACATACTTTAACTTCAGTATGGTTTGAATGCAGGACTTGTACTTGTATTGGAGTATTGATATTGTTGATTATAATGTAATATGTTGTGTTGTCAGGAGTGTCAGCTGATCTCCCTCATCAGAGACAACTGTGGTGAGCGTTTCCACATCTGTTTTAAATCACTGTTCACATACGAAGGATTAAAGGCAATCATGTGAATGTACTACGTTTGAGAGTTTCATATTACTGAATTAATTGTGTTTAATTTTTACTCAAGAATTAAGTGCAAATTGTACCGACTCATGTAAAGGCTGTTCAATTTTAACACTGTCTTTTCTCCTCATACAGAATGTCATCAAGGTACGTATGTCTTGAATTTGTCACTGTAAACAATATGGTAAGCACAATTTAAAAAAATGTATATAATTCACATTATACCTTTTACCCTCATTTTTAATGTCTGTTACCTGTGATTTTGGACAGTTGGGTAACATGACGCTGAATTATATACATTTTTTCTGCAATATTTTGGTTTTTAGAGGGTTAACCCAATCTGCCCAATCTGCCCAATCCTTGCTCAACAATGTCCATGTCTATCTATCTACCCTATCTATCTATCTATCTACCTATCTACCTACCCTATCTAACTACCCTATCAATCATCCCCGTCTCTCCTCCAGGGGCCTCTTCGTGCCCGGCCTTCCCCACGGAGCTGGTTCTGGGGCTGGACATGTCGGAGGACGTGACCCCGGTGGCCTTCGAGCGGCAGCGCTCTGCCCTGCTGTCTCTGCTGGAGGACGTCTCCGTCTCCGAGAGCAACTGTCCGGCGGGGGCCCGGGTGGCCGTGGTGGGATTCAGCGCCCACACCAAGTACCTGATCCGCTTCCAGGACTACCGGACCAAGACGCAGCTGCTGGAGCTGCTGAGGAACGTGGCCCTGGAGACAACGTCCAGCCGGCGCCAGCTGGGGGCCGCCATGCGTTTCGTGGGGCAGCACGTCTTCAAGCGTGTAAGAGCGGGGGTGATGATGAGGAAGGTGGCCATCTTCCTCTCCAGCGGGCCGTCGCAGGACGTGGAGGACATCGTCACCGCCACCATGGAGTACCGCGGCCTCAACATCGTCCCCGCCGTCATCTCGCTGAAGAACGATCCCGACGTCGCCAAGGCTCTGGAGGTGGGTCCGGCAGTAAAAGGATTTACTTGACATCACATGTAGCTGACGCTTTTATAAGATAAGATAAGATGGAAATGTATTTATCCCCTTGGGGAAATTCAGGTGTTTATGGCAGCAACAGGGTCAGAGTTAAAAACAGTATTCACACAAGGTCAAAATAAAGATTAAATAGAATACAAATTAAAATAATAATACAGCAAAAATAAAGTGATAAAGTGATAAAGTAACTATTGAAACAGGATATCACAGTAAAAAGTTGAACAAATCCAAAGCCACTTTCTGTCCAGAAACTAAATATAGAAGTTATGGATCTCTGTGATTAAAGGTACAAAATAACTCAAATTTAGCAGCAGAGGGAGATTTGATGTATTGACTTAAAACATACTAGTACGCAGAGTTGGGTGTAACGCGTTACAAAGTAACTGTAATAACATTACTTTTGTCGGTAACGGAGTAATGTAACGCGTTACTTTTATAATTCAGTAATCACACTACAGTTAGCCTACTAAGATACAGAATTACTAGATTCTCCCTTTGACAGACAAGAGGGATTTCCGCCGCAGGTTTATATTTACGTAACATTTGCGCGACTTGCGCGTCCACATGCAGTGCATAAACATGGCTGAGACAGCCATAACTTTCGAGGGGTGGAGGTATGCCCATTATTTTGAGTTCGTCTGAAGAAAGGACAGGAATGTGACGCTGAGGTGCAAACTGTGTCCAGGCCAGAAGCTTTTATCCACTGCTGCAAACACCACGTCAAACCTCAACAAGCACCTGCAAAGACAACATGCTAACGTGAAGCTAATAGCTAAGGAGGACCTCCGAATCCAGAGTGAGGATGTCGAGTAAAGTAACGAGTAAACAGCAAACACGCAAAGTTATATGATGAGGCCCTCTGTGTCCCGCGTCGACGGGGGGGGGGGGGTGCTAGTGGAGCCTCGCAGCGGCGAAAACTGTGGCACACTTGTAGGTGCGCCGCATTTGCGCTTCAGATGAGGCTCCCTCCGCAAAATGCTGCACCCTCCGCAATCTAGTAACGAGTAAAGTAACGAGTAAAGTAACGAGTAAAGTAACGCGTTACTTTATGTAGAGAGTAATGAAGTAAAGCACTATATTACTTTTTTTTTAAAGTAATAAGTAATATGTAATATATTACTTTATTTGAGTAACGACCCCATCTCTGCTAGTACCACTAATAACAATAAATCCTCCTGCCGTTATTAAATAAATGCTTGTGTTGGAGAGCATGCAGGCTGGTGTCAGCTGTCGTTGTGTTTGAGGGTTGTCAGTCCTTTGATGTAGAGCTGCTGTTTGTGATGTCAGGTGGACGACTCCGGATCCTCCATGTTCACGGTGCTGAGGAGGACCGCTGACCTGATGAAGGTCAAGAACTGTGCCATCTGTTACGGTACGTAGCCACACACACACACACACACACACACACACACACACACACACACACACACACACACACACACACACACACACACACACACACACACACACACACACACACACACACACACAAACACAGGGAATACTGTCCTTGTCTCAGATATATACAAATATATAAAAAACATGTCTATATTTGTATATATCTGAGACCTATGCTATTGCCTAAAAATAGCATGATAGGTGACCTTTAATAAACAATGTTGACTGTGTGTTCCCTCAGACCCGTGCCAGCGCTCGCAGCAGTGCTCCTTCATCCTGGACCCGCTGCCGCCTCAGGAGGCGGATGTGGACCTGGTTCTGGTTCTGGACAGCTCCAGGGAGGTGCAGGCTGACGAGTATGCCGGCATGCAGCAGCTGCTGGGCTCCGTGGTGGAGCAGCTGGCCGTGAGCCCCACCCCCCGCAGGGCCGGATCAGGGGCCCGGGTGGCCCTCATCCAGCAGAGCGGCTTCCGGGCCCCCAAGGTGGAGTTTGGGTTCGGGACCTTCCAGACCTCCGGCCAGATGAAGAGGCACCTGATGAACATGACGCAGCAGGTACACCGTCCCTGATACCAATACTATGTCAGGAGAATAAAGTGGTACGTGTTAGGCAGCAGAACAGGCGGACCCAGGTGCAGACACAGACAGTAGCCTTTGGAAAAAGGTTTATTTTCTGGGGGGAAAAAAAGCTGGGTTGATCAGAGCTGAGGGGTGTGAAGGGAAGCTGAATGGGAGGGAATCCGGTCAGAGGTTGTGGGTCTGAGCGGTCTACAGGGGCTGCAGCAGAGCAGGCAGGACTGCAGGGGAACACAAACAGAACAGGGTCAATGGAATCTCTAATATGACCTGGCTTGATGTATACGCTGACGAGCAGCTTCTACCATCTGGCAGCGTGGATGTGGCCGGGCTGAGTCTTTAAGGGCTTCAGCTGGTGGGGGGCTGCTCTGACTCCAGCACACCTGCAGACACTCAGACAGGGAGAACCACTCGAAGAGGGGCAATGATCAGCCAGGGCATTGAGTAAAACATGTAATGTAACTGTACATTTACTCGATTATTCTTCATCATTAGATTGGAGATGAAAGAGGCAGAGCTGCTGTCTAGCTAAAGATTTAAAATAATGTTTCTTCTTCCCTTCACTGTGGATGCAGGGCGGCTCCTCTGCGCTGGGCTTCACTCTGGACTCGGCCCTGACGGAGCTGCTCCTGAAGGCAGCGCAGCCCCGCAGCAGGAGGGTGGTGCTGACCCTGGTGGGAACCAGCACGGCCCCCCAGGACCGGGCCCAGCTCAGCTACGTCTCCCAGAAGGCCCAGTGTGAGGGGGTGGCGCAGTTCGTGGTGACGGTGGGCGAGCGCTACGACCGCAGGCAGGTGGAGGAGGTGGCGGGGGGGCCACTCCTGCAGCACCTCATCCACCTGGACCGACTGAAGGCCGAGGAGCAGAGCTACACCCAGCGCTTCTTCAGGGTCTTCCTCTCCGCGCTCAGCAGTGAGGACACACACTCTACACTCTACACACACTCTACACACACTCTACACACACTCTACACACACTCTACACTCTACACACACTCTACACTCTACACACACTCTACACTCTACACACACTCTACACTCTACACACACTCTACACTCTACACACACTCTACACTCTACACACACTCTACACTCTACACTCTACACACACTCTACACACACTCTACACACACTCTACGCTCTACACACACTCTACACACACTCTACACCCAGCGCTTCTTCAGGGTCTTCCTCTCCACTCTCAGCAGTGAGGACAGTGGGGGGGGGGGGGGGGGGGGGGGCACTCGCTGCAATTAAAGTTGATTTTCTTTGGTAAATGTCTCCTCGATTCAATTTGTACATTTACTAGTTTTTCATGTTGGTTTTCTAAAACCAAAGTGGTACATTAACACTTTTATTTTTAAATATTTTAATTAGAGATTAAAGTGTTATATTTACAGGATTGTTTTCAAATTTTTGCTGAGATTAAAGTGTTAATTTCACTAGATTCTTTTTTAATTTTTTAGACATAAAAGTGGTACATTTACTACATTATGTATTTTTATCAGACATTAAAGTGGTAAATATACTTAATTATTTTATTTTCTCTCTGCTCTCCACATTGAGAAAACTAACTAATTCACACTTCCAATACATTTTCTTATTAAAAGTGGACGACGAAGTGTGTGCAAAGTTGACATCTTGGTTATATAATTGTTTCAATAACAAAAGTGTTTGTGTTGTTTTTCCAGAGGGAGTGATCAAGTATTCTCCTCCGTCTCTAAGCTGCAGTGAACTGAGAGACCCAGCAGAAACACAGCAGATCAACGGGTAACTCACACTTTCAAGGTTTACACACAACTGTAAAGCTGCAGACGAGAGGAAAACTCCAGTAAAGTCAAAGTAGTTCAAAATGTACTGACTGATTTTACACAGTTTGTGTTATCAGCACAATGGCACCAAAGTGAAACACTTGTAGTCGGGCATTACGGCAGAATCACAGATGTAGAAAAAACAAAAGAAGCGTTTTTCTTCTTGTGCTGAAAGAGCTAAGGCGGCGGAGAAAGTTAAATTAAAGAAATGCAAAGAGACACCAAAAGTAAAGGGTCCGAATACTTTTTCCAACATGGCCGTCCAGTCTGGGCGAGAAGTTTGAGGATCGGACGGGAGGACGGACTGAGAGCCGTGGAGACGAGGTGATTCTCCTCGCTGGAGCTGAGAGCATAGGTAGAGACACACACACACACACACACACACACACACACACACACACACACACACACACACACACACACACACACACACACACACACACACACACACACACACACACACACACACACACACACACACACACACACACAAAGTAGCTACCTAGCTCATCTCTGGAATTGAGCTAGGTAGCTACACACATACTGCAACAATGTAAAATCTTGCCAAGTATTTTGTCTAATTTCTAGTCAGAATATGTCGTTAAACTTGATATAAGACTTAATAACTTAAGTCTTGTTTTTAGACAAGGCATCTTAAGCATCCTTTTGAGTCAAAGTCTCTTAAAAACATCTTATTTTAGAGGAACATCTCCAGCTAACATCAGGAAACAGAATCTGAGCATTTCTGGCTTTTTTCTTTACAAATTCCCTGATTCTGGTCAAATATAGTTCAACATAAGTTTCCCCAGCTAAACACAAGATGTCATTTATCTAATCATCCCATCTTTACTTCAAGAAATCTCACCAAGCCATTTTGTACTTGTTCTATTGGCAGGTTTGTTCACTTATTAAAAGAGAAAACACCTTGTTTTTATTATATATTGACTTGTTTTTGGAGCAGCACTTTTACCAGTGCAGCGCTCTGCTCAGAACAAAGTGTATAGTCTAGTTTCCAGCTTGGTGAACCAGGAAATGTTGAGGACTCCAAAGTTTTATATTAGAAATGTAGAGTAGGGTCTCCAGCTCATAGAAACTAGCATAGAAGGATGCTAACCTGCAGATGCTGGGACATTTGCACAATTAGCATAAGTTGAGTTAAAGGTAGGGTAGGTAAGTTTGAGAAACCGGCTCGAGATCGCTAGAATTTGAAAATACACAACCGGAGAAAATCTGCCACTTCCTTACAGAGCCCCTCCTCCAACACACACGAACGCGCACATGACCAATGAGGGCACGAGATAAGTTTGTGCACAGATGGAAGGCTGACAGGCAGGTAGGCCATCCAGTTATTTTAGCCGGGCCGGCTCAAATGACTGGTCGTGCTTTTTACAGTACTACAGCTTCCACAGATGATACCTTAAGATATTCATTGCTATCGGGATGTTAAGAGCATTCCATGGAATATAACAAAAAGTGTATCTCGAGCCGGTTTCTCAAACGTACCTACCCTACCTTTAATTAGCATTAATGGAGACAATAGTTGAACATGGCTTGGCTGATTTGGAACATTTTGGAGGTTACTGAGTCCATTTCTGACATTTTCAGGATCAACAATCTCAGTTTTAACCAGAAAGAGGACATATCTGTTCTCTCTGTTGGCTGATTTGAATAAATGTTGGGTCGATTTGGAAGATTTAGGGGACTCTGGATGATCTGGATTGGACAGATTGCTTATTTATTTGAAGATAAAGTGTCCACAGTAGAGATAACAATGTTCATCGTGTGCTCTCTATATCCAATGGTCCAACTCTACTCATGGTAGTCAGAATCAGTCCACAGAGAGAAAATGTCAGAAATGGATTCTGCATCCTTAAGAACCCCAATAACCACTCCAGAAATGTCAAAATCAGCCAAGCCATTTTATATTGTCCCCATGGCTATAATGCTAATTAACGCAACTAATGCTATAATCGTTCAAATGTCCCAGCATCTGCAGGTTAGCATCCGGCAGTTTCTATGAGCTGGAGACCCTACTTTACATTTATATCATAAAACTTTGGGGTACTCAACATTTCAGGGTTCACAACAGGACTACTGAAATAAACCATATTTAATTTTGTCCTAATGTACATTATTTAATTTCAGTAGACTTCTTGCACTATTTTGTATTTTTGTATTTTATTATATATGTTGCATTGTTGGAGGAGCTCAGGTCAGAAGAATTTCATTGACATTTCTACACTGTAGCTGATGTGCATATGACAATAAAACCTTTGAATCTTAAATGTGGACTCTATGAGCTGCAGACAGACTATATATTATAGTTTTTAAAGCAAAAACATGACACATTATGTATTTTCTCGTTCCTCCTCCAGACGTCTGTCTCCTCTGGAAGGACCCCGGCCCCTGTAAGGACTTCAAAGTGAAGTGGTTCTTCAACAGCAAGCAGAGGAGATGCTCTCGCTTCAAGTACGGAGGCTGCCACGGCAACGCAAACCGCTTCGACATGCAGACCGACTGTGAGAAACTGTGTGTGACGTCGGAGGAAGAGGTGAGAGGAAGAGGAAGAGGTGAGAGGAAGAGGAGAGGGAGAGCGCAGGACACGATGAAGAAATCCACCGTGACTCAGGAATATCTTTAGCCTGCTAAAAACTGCTCCAGTTCTCATCAGGATTTTGAGATTTTGTCTTCAACATTGGTGTTGCTCGAACACCTTTGGAGCTCTCTGAAAACAGTCAGAATTCAGAGACTTTCAAGGACAAAATAAGACCATTTACATGCACTCAAACCTGCCAGAGGAAGATCTTTAAATGATGTGCTGGCGCCCCCTGCTGCTGGAAGTGAGGAACCAATCAGTGTAATCTGAGTACTGTATTTAACCATTTATAAGAATAAAACCTCGAACATAAGGCTGGATTTGATACTTTATCACCATAACCTGAAACCTTCTGGATCCTCAAACTTTTGGAATAAAAGTCCTTGTCTGTTGAATGACAGATGAATGAACAATATTTCCAGGGATGGGAACTTACTAAATGTAACACGTTTCAATCACTAGTCGTCAGTAATGTAATCTAAGTAATACGATATACAAGTAATGTATCCTGATTACTTTAATATCGTGGTACTTCTGTTACTTTTGCATTACCTCAATATCAAACATGCAAATATAGACAATAGAAAAGAAATGTCAATAAGATTTACAATAAGACTTATAAAGCATTCATAAAGGGTTTATCATTAGGTTATTAATTAGGTTGTAAACAGTTTATTAATCATTAAGAACCATTTATAAACCAGTTCTAACATAGTTTTCATACATCAACACAGGCTCACCATTTGGCAAGATGACTAAGCCTTATGTTGGCTACCTAGCTTACTTTGTCTTCTTCATCAGCCAGCATCCTTGGTATCTGTTGTTCACTGAGTTGATCCCCCCCCTTCCATCTTGATGTTTCTTGGCATCTCTTTATGACCATTTATTAATGAGTTACTACCATTTCTAATAAGGCTTAGCAGTACAGATAAATGTGGGCTCACTATTTGGCAAGCAGTCACAGTTGCCCTGTTTATCTCATGTCTTATAAAAGCTTATTAATGATTTATAGGTTTGTTCACAACCTAATTAATACATTAATTACAAACTATTCGTAAACCCTTTATAAGGGTAGTCTTATTGTAAAGTGGAACCCATTGTATTGTGACAACAGAAAGGAGAAGACAACAACATCAGAAAAGAAGAAGCCAAGATATTCAGTTTAAAAGAATTGACTTTTTAAAAAAAAATGCAATTTAAAAACATGCATTTGGCAAATGAAGGCAGTACACACACTGAACAAAATAAAGATTGACTTTAATTAAGTGCATTATGTCAACAGGTTCCACATCACTGTATTAGGTTAGTTGAAAGCAATAAATTGAACCTAATATTCTGTGTTTTAACTGAATATTATTGCCTCAACTAACCTAATACAGCTATGTGAATCCTGGTAGTAAAAGCCAGTTTAAAAAAATGTAGCTTTAAAGGATAACAGTTACATTTCTTCTGTATCCTAATTACGTAGGGCCATGATATGTATCCTGTTACTCCCTAACCTGCAGCTAATGTGCATATCTGAACCAGAACCAGAACCAATGCTTGAGCCAATGGGAGGACATGTAGGGAACGGTAGGTCCAATCATTCCTTTTTCTCATTGGTTGGGGAGGATAGGACTCAAAGGGACAAAGATTTATTTCGACTTGTGGTCCAGGAAAAGCTCTTCAACATGTTTTCATTGTTACATTGTTAACGTTCCTAAACTGTGTAATCCTTTGGAGCTTCAGGCTGTCAAGGGAAACGTTTTTATTGAGACGAAGAGAGACTAAGCCTGCCAACAACTCCAGACTATTGGAAAAGAATCAGACATTTTTATCATGCCAAATAAATGATAAGTGTCGCAGAGAGATATCCACGTTAAGACTAACATAATGTAAACCATCATTACAAACAACCAGCAGTAAAAAGGTCAGCCTGCTGTCAGTGAAGAGGAGCTCGAGACACACTGAAGCTGCTTAGAGTCTGTCCAACGAGGGTCTGAACATCTGTGGCTGAGCGTCTACATCAGGGGTTCTCACAGTGAAGTGTGGTCCGTGAGCGACCCCTAGTGGTCCGTGAGTATATTGGTAACATTTCACATTTGAAATAAATAAATAATAAATCCAAAGTGTTTCTCAAATTGTTTAAAAATGACTCGTATAGGAGGCAACAGAGACACGCAGATGCTTGTAGAATCTGTAGTAGAATTGTTGATTTAATGTGTGAACGAGGCGATATAGAGGCTTTGCATATGACGTCAGCCCAACGGCCATACTGGAGTACCAAAACAGACACCGTAACACGTCAGAGCTGTTTTTTTACCGGACATATAATGGTTAACTTCTGTGCCATTGTTGGCTGCGGCAACAGAGGTGATCGAAACAGGGGGCCGAAGTCATTTTACAGGCTGCCGGCGGTTATAACACACCAGGGTGAAGCAACACATGAGCTTTCAAAGCGTCGCCGGGAAAAATGGCTCAATAGGATCGGACGGGAGGATCTCAAACCATCCAACCACAACTATACTCGCGTTTGTGGGGATCATTTCACGTCAGGTAAGTGTCGGGTTTTACATACAAACATTCAAAATGAACATATAACCCACGTACTAAGACATGTATCTTAACAAGGAAATAGGAATCCTGGAGTCTGTGTCATCGATCGACATATCAGATTGTGGAGTATCTACAAAGTAAAGTCATCCCTTGGCTCAGGTCATCTTCACACCAGTCTGTCAATCCCCTGCAGTGCTTCGTTTAACTGTGATTTAAAGTAATTCCTCCCCCTACTGGCCATTTGATTATATGTAAACAGTAAAGGCTGTACAGTCCCTGGCACCTTTTCAGAGGCTTTTGGTTTCCTCAATTATTTGTCATGTTCCAATGTCTTGACACCAGCATTTTAAATATATCTAAAGTCTGACTTCGCTTGTCAAAAGAGGTCAAATTTGTATTAATTAACAGTTCACCCAGGATATAACTGACCTACAATCTGATTTATTTGCAGGTAAACCAGTGGCACTTTTTGACAGAAATCATCCTGACTGGGCACCGTCTGTGAAATTGGGCCACGAAAGAATTACAGCACCTTCCCCTGCTACACATGCCAGGTATAAACGCGCCAGAAAAAGGTCATCCATCGCACTACTTGATCTCTACAGCATGGTATCTGATATACCATCTCTAGAAGAGCCCGCACCAGTCCTGGGAGCCACTGGGGAAGAAGAAGGACTGATTGAACCAGAGACTGGCACTGCAACTCAGACTGATTTGACTGGTGAAATGATTGACAAAATGTCATTTGAAATTAATAATGTAACAACAGAAAATGTTAACTTAAAAGAAAAGCTTGTAAAGTCCACCATTTCAGAGAGTACATTTAAGGGCGATGATGACCGTGTGCGGTTCTACACAGGACTTCCTACTTTTGCTATTCTAATGATGGTATACAATCTTGTGGAACTGCACATCAGTGTGAACGCTAAGAGTTCACTGTCTAAATTTCAACAGTTTATACTGACACTAATGAAATTAAGATTAAACCAACCCCTGCAAGAACTGGCTTATAAATTCAACACGTCCACGTCTACAGTATCCTGTGTGTTTACCTTGATTATCGACGTCATGTTCAAACGTATGAGTTTCCTTTTGAAGTGGCCATCTCGAGAGGAACTCCAACTGACAATGCCTATGGATTTCTGCACTCATTGTGGTACTAAAGTGGCTGTTATAATAGACTGCTTTGAAGTTTTCATTGACAGGCCATCAAATGTAATGGCACGGGCTCAGACTTGGTCAAACTACAAACATCACAACACCATAACATGTCTGATAGGAATCTGTCCGCAGGGTGTTATATCATTCATTTCAAGGGCATGGGGTGGCAGGTCCAGTGATAAGCATATTACAGAAAATGGTGGCTTCTTAGATAACATTTTGCCTGGTGATTTGATTTTGGCAGACCGAGGTTTCAATATAAGTGACTCAGTGGGTTTCATGTGTGCTGAGGTTAAGGTGCCTGCATTCATGAAAGGCCGGAAACAATTATCAATGAAAGATGTTATTGACACAAGGAAAATTGCTAACGTGCAAATTCATGTTGAGCGTGTCATAGGATGTGTAAGGCAGCGATATACCATTTTGGGAGGACCAATTCATATAGGTTTTTTACTTTCTAAAGATGTAGGTGGGATTACATTGATGGATAAAATAGCTGAAGTGTGCTGCGACCTGAATAATTTGTGTGATACTGTAATACCCGTTGATTGAGCCTTTACATTCTGTTACACCCCAATCAACCCATATCAGATTAAAAAATATGACATGTTTGTATTGTAATTAGTATTACATTATTGTCAATGTTGTACTTGGTCAATTAAATGTCTTGATAATCAGAGCAGTGATTTGGGGTTTGGTTGTGTAGGGGAATGTTTGAAAAAGTATTTAAGCTGTTTTCAGGCATGGAAGATTAATATGTTTTTCTCTCAAGTTTTCTATTGTCAGATTGGACACATCCCAAATTGCTTGAATGTGGTTTCAGACCTGCACTGCACACTGTAATAGTACTGGTAGAATATTTAAGCTTGGGTAAATACATACAAAAAACTATTGAAAGGGAAAAGTATTATATTTATTACAGGTTTCCAATTTACCCATTGAAAAAGGGTGAACAACAAGTACATGCTCCTTTAACTGTACGCTGCAGAGATCACCTCACATAACAGAGACAGATTAACATTGTGTCCATATTACAGTTTTTTTTCAATGCTAAAACACATTTTTTGAGAATTCTGCAAATAAAGATTGTTCAAGTCTCCAAAATATGTGCAGAAACACAAATATACTGTTGTTATACTTTTACTTTTCAAAAAGTGGAAAGTTGAATTGCAAATTGGGTGCAGAGCTGAACATTTAGAGTTTTGGATATTTGAGCTGAGGTTTTGCTCTTTCAATGTCAGTTTAAATAATGATGCTTTGTGTCATTTTAGTGTGCACAACTTTTTTTGATTGTTACACTTACATGTTCTTTATATAGATTTGATGTAAAAGAAACATGTTTAATCAAATAAATATATACACTGTCATTCAGATTGATTAGTACTTCTGTTTCTTTTGAGAGGGAACATGCTGATGACATTTGTCACAATTGTTATACCAACACATTCAAAATGAAACCAGGTAGTTTCACAATTTGTGTTATCACATCCTATCATGGGAAGCTTTTCCACTCCACGACAAAGGCACCATTTGGGTATCAGTGGTTGGGTATTGGTTGGCTGAGTCAGAGTGGCACATAGAGCGGGGTCTAGTATCAGGCAGAGAGGCCTTTTTGGTGCACTAATGGAGACTGGTGTAGTTGCACTGGAAATTCTGGTGAAGAATTGCCCACTCAACTCGAGGAGAATGACCTTCTGAAAGAATTCATGAGCTTTGGGGTATACCTTCTCCCAAAAGTCAATATCTGGGGTTATGCGTTCAAGATGAATCTTTCCATTCACCCACAGAACAAAGTCAGCATATTGAACATCACATATAAATAACTGGGTCTGCACTTGATAGAAATAGGCATGGGTCTTCTTCAGCCTGTCCTGTCCATCACGTGATTCCAGGCATGTATGGTCTGACGGTGCAGCAACACAGTAGGGGCATTTAATTTCCAAAACACCTACACCACAGCACTTGCAGGAGACAACACCATCTGGAGTAGCACCTAAATATGGAAATGTTGGCGATAACACGAGCCCAGAGTCCTGGCAAATGAAACTGTCATGTTGATTCATAATTGCAATGTAATCTTCACGTGCTGATTTCTCGTGATTACATCCCCATTCAGTAGCTGCAGTTTTAAATGTTGTGGCTTCTGGGTAACAAATAGCTTTAATCAAGCTAAGCGATGTCAAAGTCACTTTTGGGACAAAATCGGCATTGTGTGGAGCTAAGATTGTCAATATTGCACTTCCTTCCAGTAGATTTCAGTGATGCCAGGAAAAGACTGTTGCTCAGCATCTGTTGCTTTT
Source organism: Trematomus bernacchii (assembly GCF_902827165.1). NCBI lineage: Eukaryota > Metazoa > Chordata > Actinopteri > Perciformes > Nototheniidae > Trematomus > Trematomus bernacchii. Next base: position 876,023 of record NW_022987542.1, on the reverse strand, counting down.
GGAATCTCCCTCGAGTGACGTAAAAGTGGTGTTGTTGTTGTTGTTGTTGTTGTTGTTGTTGTTGTTAAATTAGCTGCATCGCCAAGGCTGTCAATTGCTTGGCTTAAACGATTCCTTCGGGTTTTAGCCGAAGTAAAGTCAATGTCAGCAACAGGGGAAGGTGTTACATCCTTCACTGATCCAGGTAGAAGCCAATACGCCTTTTCCTGGGTAACTGTCTTGGCATCACGTATCCGTATAGATGTTTCTATGTAGAAAAGGAGAGATGCAACATGGGTACATGTTGATCCCAAACCAGCCTTGCAGTTGCAGTTAGCTGTGATGACTGCACCATCCTTCTTCATCAGTACCCACGGACATGTTGGCAGCAGCCCAATACTCTGAGAATGCAATACCTGAAAAATAAAATACAAAAATATTATTGGATTGTTGACTTTTTAGAACCACCAATATTTTGGTCCAACTTTACTTTGAAATACTGATTGTTTACACAACCAGTGGGTGGTCAGCTCTTGTCATATTCCTATGCTAGGTAGCACATAACAGAAGCTGACAACCAAGAATAGGTTCACAACTTTTGTCATTGAAATATATTGCAATATATAATAAAGCTTTATTTATAAAGCCCTTTTCATAAAGCACGTGTAGCTCAAAGTGCTTTACAAAATGGCACACATCACAAGTTAAAAATAAACCACAAGAAATTCCCCTCAGATCAGATGTTAAGACCTTTACAGGTACATGCAGCATTGCAACAACATATAACATGTTAACAGGTTAAGAGACACGAGGAGGTAAAAGGTATGATAATACAAATAAATAATAAGACACAAGACTAAGTTAATTGATGCAACAATATAAAACCCTATAAAATAAAGTAAACATATAGATATAGGCAGAGATCGGGTCGTTACTAAAAAAAAGTAATATATTACATATTACATATTACTTTAAAAAAAAGTAATATATTACACTACTTCGTTACTCTCTACATAAAGTAACTTGTTACTTTACTCGTTACTTTACTCGTTACTTTACTCGTTACTTTACTCGCAGGGCCGGCCAGCCCCTCCCTACAGGCAGATCACGCAGACTGCTAAAGTTTCAAATGTTCTCTTTAGTTCAGTTTCCATTGTCGCATAAGACTGATCCAGATAGCTCTGACCATGGCTGTCCTCTGTCTCCTGCTATCTGTATTTTGCGCAATATATCTCTGAACGATGCGATGGTGATTCCACTGTGCAAATGGGCAACATTACCTCTACTATGAAGGATGCTACAAGCCTGTCCATCTCTGCTTTGGTTACCGGTAATTTGTGCTGCTTCGGAGTCGGCGGCGGCGCACTCACAACATCCTCACTCTGGGTTCGGGGGTCCGGTCCTTAGCTATTAGCTTCACCTTAGCATGTGTTCTTTGCAGGTGTTTGTTGAGGTTTGACGTGGTGTTTGCAGCAGTGGATAACAGCTTCTGGCCTGGACACAGTTTGCACCTCACCGTCACATTCCTGTCTATTCTTCGGACGAACTCAAAAATAATGGGCATACCTCCACCCCTCGAAAGTTATCGCTGACTCTGCCATGTTTATGCAGCACTGCACGTGGAGATGTGGACGAGCAAGTCGCGCAGATTACGTACATATAAACCTGCGGCGGAAACCCCTCTTGTCTGTCAGTGTGATTATGACTGATTTTATAAAAGTAACGAAGTAACGCGTGTCGGGGCAATGTTAGTAACTGTAGTGTGTTTACTGAATTATAAAAGTAACGCGTTACACTACTCCGTTACCGACAAAATATATACTTTGTAACGCGTTACACCCAACTCTGGATATAGGTACAACAAAAATAAAAGCTGGTGTTTAAAAATGTCCACTGAGTTGGCCTCTGATATTTCTTGGTAGCGTAGTGGATAAAAGCAGCCTCACCCATTTCATTTTGGGGGACTTTAGGGATATTTAAAAAGCCAGCTGAAGAGGCCCTCACGAAATATTTACTCACTTTTCCAGCTATTACAGCCACATCTCCTTGATATGCAACGCAAACGTCGCGGATCCACCCGGATGTGAACTGGTTATGTGCCTCGAGTCCTTTGTACGCTTTCATTTCCTCCATGGTGTACAATGGAATAGGCGAAAAAACCAGGTACAGTAGTTCACGATATCACAGTAGGAAAGTGAAGGCCATGAATTTATATCAGTGCTGTAATCCTTAACGGGAATCAAATAAGGGTCCACCGAACCAATCGACGCACATTTTTCTCTGTAAACGGTCTTATCCTCCGGGTTTAGTGATTCGTAGTAGCCTTTCATTTTCGCCATTTTTGAACGCTCCCGCCAGTAGAGTGGTACTCCAAGATGTCTGACGCGAAATCCCGTGACGTCATTAGGAAGCCTCTATAGAGAAGTCATGATTAGGCTGTAATGTGTTATAAACTGTTGGAGTGGTGAGCAGGCCGCTTGTTTTTGGATATGTGTGGAGTCAGGTGGTCCGTGTGTGTTTTATTGGTTAAGTGGTCCGTGGTATGAAAAAGTGTGAGAAACACTGGTCTACATAAAGATTGATGTCTCGCACATGATCAGGTATTATCATCCAGAGATATTCAGGATTCTTCCTTTGGAGACCTTGAACATCCGCAACACACTGCAGGATAATCTCATCCATGTTGAAATGTGTGGATCTGGAACAACGTGTGAGAGAGAGAGATTTAGGAAAGATAAAACTACTTTTGTTTAAACGTCACAGTGGAAGACGTCTTTAAGCTGCCCAAACCACACTATAAAGTGCTCGACCTTCATTAAATCTGCAGCTTATTGGCAGGAAGTTTAAAAAACGATTAGAACTATTGTTTCTGTGAGTGTAAGTCCATTTACTGCAAATCACAGATAACTTTCCATTACCACAAATTGTTTTTCAGAAGTGCAGTTTCTTTTATTTTCAGCTTCTATCTACGAAACTCAGTTTGCAGAGAAAATACCGATTATGTTTTCATCACGTTAGTGTTTACTTCCTGTCTGTCTCCTGCTGATTTTCCTCCACTACATGTACATGTATTTAATCCCTTTAGTTACTTCACAGATGTGGATGAATGATGTGAAATATAATCAAGTGTTAAATCAGACTTTAGTTCCACCTGGAGTAAATCCACAAGCTACCCTGCAGTATACAAAGTCCTTCAAACTAGCTGCACCTTTACCAGCTTTGAGAACACTTTCATGATCAATCATTATAAAACATATCATATATATTATTCTGAAATGGACCAATCTGCACAATGACTACTTTTACTGTCGCTACTTTCACTATATTTTGATGATAATACTTTTATACTTTTACTTGAGGAACATTTTGAATGCAGGACTTTTACTTAAACAGAGTATTCCTACACTCTGGTACTTCTACTTTTACTCAAGTACAAGATCTGAGTACTTCTACTTTAACTCAAGTACAAGATCTGAGTACTTCTACTTTTACTCAAGTACAAGATCTGAGTACTTCTACTTTTCCTCAAGTACAAGATCTGAGTACTTCTACTTTTACTCAAGTACAAGATCTGAGTACTTCTACTTTTATTCAAGTACAAGATCTGAGTACTTCTACTTTCATTAAATACAATCTCTGAGTACTTCTATATATTATAATCCGTCAGTATTCATCACAGCCAACATGTGTCTCTGGAACGTCTCTGATTGGTCGCTGCGACACCACACATACATCCCAAACAGCTGATTGGACGAGGTCCAGTTGGACAGATCTGGTCTTGTTTCTAACAGAGAGATCAGGCAGTGGATGCACTCAGCGAATTATTCAGCTTGTTATATTTTACGATCGTCTGGCGGAGGTTCATGTGAGGTCTGGACAGGACTCTGAGCATGACCACAGCGGGTTTGAGTGATTTGTCCTTTCACCTCCTGTAAAGTATCGGAAATCATTTCACTTTTTATCTGCTCCGACGTCCCGATGCTGCTTTTTATGTCTATGTTTTGCTGTGGGGATTCAGGAGTTTTGGGATTTGAATCTGAACGCATTCATGCATGACGGGTCACAATTGACCGTGGAAACAGCCATTTGATAGCAGATATAATACACGTTCTACTTCTGGTTTTAAAAGGATATAGAGCCAACCAATGGAGAGAAGCAGCCAGCATCAGTGCTTAACCTCAGAAACTAGTCATAAAAGCCATAATTGGGTTGCTAATGTCACTTTATCACCGTCATTTTATGAGTTTTCTGTTCCACAATGTTAACATGTAGTGACATGGTAGGGGGAATAAGGGATCTTACATGTCAGAAACAAATGTTCACAACAATATAAAATAAATGTTAGAGAGGGAATTATGATCTGTTTTGAAGAATACTGAGAAAACAATAACTTGTCCTTTGAGATAATTATGTATTTGTATTCTTTGAATGTCTTTGTAGTGGCCATTTTTACAATTCTCCAGGTTCCTTGGCCACTTAGTCTGCAAGGTATCTCTTTTTTTACCCAATGCAATGGCATGTAAAACGTGAACAAGGATTTATAGAGTGGTGCAGTAATGTTGTATTTCTTTAGCGGACCTTGAAATCGAAAATAAATGATAGCGTATTTTCTATAGACAGACGCATGTTTCCTTATTAGAAACTATTTAAAAAAGACACTTGCACATAGAGAGAGGCGCTTCTAAAGACGTTTATATCCCTGTCTTATCTCTGCAGGTTTCATCCTGATGTCGTGGACAATTCAATTCAAAGCTTTATTGTCATTTGTACAGCAGCTCCAGTGTAGATATGGCAATGAAACACTGAAGTCCCAGGCTCCTCCAACAGAGCAACATATATATATATAGGACAGGGATACCCAAATTATGGCCCGGGGGCCAAATGCGGCCCTCAGCCAATTAAAAAAGTATAATAGAATATGGTCCACAAATTAAACTTGTGCTTGAGATTATATTGTACTTTGTAAATATATACGTACAAATATATCACACAGTATTCATGTGTTAGGAAGCACAGTTTTTAAAGTTGAAAACATTTTCTAACACATTTAAGTTTATCCACACGACCTGGAACCACTGACTCCCAATCACATCCTCCTGCTAAAAACGCAACCTATCCTACCTCCGGGAGCCTTTCAGAGATCTGGCCTCTATACCAGGCGCCGCTGGAAGCAGGTCCAGTACATGGCGGATCTGTTCTGGCATAGGACACAAGCATACCTTCTGCTGCTCCAAGAGAGACAGAAATGGAACACAGTGAGGAAAAACATTAGCGTTGTTGGAGATGTCGTCCTGGTAGTTGACCCAACTGCTCCACGGGGGTCGTGGCCATTAGGCAGAGTACTGGAGACCAAGCCTGATGCAAGAGGTCTGACCCGTATAGTGAAGCTCCAGACGAAGACCTCTGGTATTGATAGGCCCATAGCTAAGCTGTGCCGCCTCCTGGAGAAGGAAGAATAATAGGTCTTTCTTCAACATCAATAAGGGATGCAATATATACTTTATTTTTCTAAATTCATTATTTATTGGTCGTTTTACGGCTCCCTTTATTTTTTGGTTGATTTGAGTAATTGATTCTAAGAGAACAATTAGGGGCCGGTGTGTAGGAGCCGCTTTTAAGTTGATTTTGTTTTGATTTATTTGGAACCTTTATTAATACATTTTTCTGTTTCAGTGAGAGCTCTGCTCAGGTGAAGGGGGCGGGGCTAAAACCTTAAAATGGAGGTGCGGTGTGTGACGGGGGGGGCAGCAGGCAGCAGCAATACCGTCATTGACACGCAGCCTTATGTTTAGTAAAGACGGATTATTAGGATCTGCTGTTTAAGTTTACGTTACAAAAGGGGATATTGTTTTCGTATTTTGTTTTGTTTTTGCTGGAAATAAAACGTTGAAAAGCAACCAAAACTTCCAGTGAAATTTGTACTGCGAGTCTGACACTGCTTCCCAGCCCCAAGCTCTACGTGTGGCCAAGAACAAGAACTGTTGAAGTATCGAGTTATGAGACAAACGTTTGGATTCTGGCCATTACAAGCCCTTATCTACATATCAAGCTTGAAGTAGACCATTCACATTTCCTCTTATTATAATCAATCTGATGTTTCTGTTTTAAGGAATGAGCTGCTAACAAAATAAATGAATGATGTGATTTTCTTAAAGCATTTTCAAGTATCAAGAATAATTTACCCACATTTGATTGATTTTGCTAACTTATAACTTCACTTATGAGGCAATACACCTCTAGTGTCTATTTGTCTGTATGTGGCCCTCAGTGAAAGAAGTTTGGACATCCTGATGTAGAACAAATAAAACAGATAAAATAGTGCAAGTCTTGTCGTCTGGTTGGTGGCGGTTCCAGCTCAGCGTTGGGCTGAGAAGCAGCTGCTGGACTCCTCTGAGTGTTACCTGCTGTGCTGGTGCACATTATGCCAAGAACGCTCAGCTTTACTGTATCTCAACATGTGGGAATGATCACAGGCTGGGTCCGCTGTAGCCAATGTTTTTAAGCCAGATACTGAGAATAAGATCATTATGTTTATACATGTAGTTCTTTAGGTATTGATGTCACATGATGTCATTCTGTGAAGCTTTTGGCTCAGACATCTTTTCTAACCCCCCTTCACCTTCAATAGTTTAGTTTTGGCGCTCGTGCTGGCTGGCTTTAATCCAAACTGTTATCCCCTTTATGGATCTTTGAGTTTGGTTTTATAAGTAAAGCTCAGAGAAAGCGGGAAGACGTCCAACAACAATAAAATATCCTCACATTGTTAATGAGTCATGGTGGGCAGTTTTGAGAGCTAAAGAGCTACATGGACACAGAGAGCTGTTGTGGTCAATAATACGTGTCTAAATATGTACACCTCAGAGTATCATGGTGTAAGCCATGGCCACTGAAGCCACAGGCAGAATAAGCTGAGTTCAAATAAAGTAACCTTCACAAAGGAAGTTATGTTTCTGCCTTAGTTTGTTGGTTTGTCTGTCAGGAGGATTACAAAAGATATCAATAGCTATAACTGCCGTGAACGTTTCCATCAGGAGAAACTCGCTGCAGCTTCAGAAAGGACGCAGATATTCCACAAGAAGAAACATCTTCAGCAACTTGAGGAGACATGAGCAGCGTTTACTAAAAGCTGCAGAAACCAAACGCTGAAGAAGCTCAAAACACAACGGACTGGTCTCCCAGCTGTGTGCGTCACTCTTTAGTGTCCCCTGGTCTCCCAGCTGTGTGCGTCACTCTTTAGTGTCCCCTGGTCTCCCAGCAGTGTGCGTCACTCTTTAGTGTCCCCTGGTCTCCAGCTGTGTGCGTCACTCTTTAGTGTCCCCTGGTCTCCCAGCTGTGTGCGTCACTCTTTAGTGTCCCCTTGTCTCCAGCTGTGTGCGTCACTCTTTAGTGTCCCCTGGTCTCCCAGCTGTGTGCGTCACTCTTTAGTGTCCCCTGGTCTCCCAGCTGTGTGCATCACTCTTTAGTGTCCCCTGGTCTTCAGCTGTGTGCGTCACTCTTTAGTGTCCCCTGGTCTCCCAGCTGTGTGCGTCACTCTTTAGTGTCCCCTGGTCTCCCAGCTGTGTGCGTCACTCTTTAGTGTCCCCTCGTCTCCCAGCTGTGTGCGTCACTCTTTAGTGTCCCCTTGTCTCCCAGCTGTGTGCGTCACTCTTTAGTGTCCCCTGGTCTCCCAGCTGTGTGTGTCACTCTTTAGTGTCCCCTGGTCTCCAGCTGTGTGCGTCACTCTTTAGTGTCCCCTTGTCTCCCAGCTGTGTGCGTCACTCTTTAGTGTCCCCTGGTCTCCCAGCTGTGTGCGTCACTCTTTAGTGTCCCCTGGTCTCCAGCTGTGTGCATCACTCTTTAGTGTCCCCTGGTCTCCCAGCTGTGTGCGTCACTCTTTAGTGTCCCCTTGTCTCCAGCTGTGTGCGTCACTCTTTAGTGTCCCCTGGTCTCCCAGCTGTGTGCGTCACTCTTTAGTGTCCCCTGGTCTCCCAGCTGTGTGCGTCACTCTTTAGTGTCCCCTGGTCTTCAGCTGTGTGCGTCACTCTTTAGTGTCCCCTGGTCTCCCAGCTGTGTGTGTCACTCTTTAGTGTCCTCTGGTCTCCCAGCTGTGTGCGTCACTCTTTAGTGTCCCCTGGTCTCCAGCTGTGTGCGTCACTCTTTAGTGTCCCCTGGTCTCCCAGCTGTGTGTGTCACTCTTTAGTGTCCTCTGGTCTCCCAGCTGTGTGCGTCACTCTTTAGTGTCCCCTTGTCTCCAGCTGTGTGCGTCACTCTTTAGTGTCCCCTGGTCTCCCAGCTGTGTGCGTCACTCTTTAGTGTCCCCTGGTCTCCCAGCTGTGTGCGTCACTCTTTAGTGTCCCCTGGTCTCCAGCTGTGTGCATCACTCTTTAGTGTCCCCTGGTCTCCCAGCTGTGTGCGTCACTCTTTAGTGTCCCCTTGTCTCCAGCTGTGTGCGTCACTCTTTAGTGTCCCCTGGTCTCCCAGCTGTGTGCGTCACTCTTTAGTGTCCCCTGGTCTCCCAGCTGTGTGCGTCACTCTTTAGTGTCCCCTGGTCTCTGTTGTGTTTTGAGCTTCTTGCAGCATTTTTGTTAGCAGCGTTTTTGATGTTTCTCCTAGTGGCCGTTGAAACCCGTTAGCACCTGTCGGCCACCGTACGAAGTACCTAGAACATTATGATGGTGGTATGTGATGGCCATCCCCAAGATTAGTCTCCTGGGTACTCGAATAACACATTTAATCCAGATTTCTTTAGGTAACATGCACGTTTTCTCCAAATAGTAGCCTCAGTTTGGCGCTTTATTTAGCCTCTTTATCAACAAGCTAACACTGATCAACAGTACAACCAGAGCATATCATCAGAGGGCAAGTTATCTATTATTCACTTCAACAGCCTCTTAAAGAGAGCGTTTGGCCCTTATATCTGTAACCCATTACAATGATTTAAAACTCTCTATATAAAGCCACGTGCTGTACAGATCCTGACCTCTGCTTCAGCTGTGAATCATTTATGTTCCAGTCTAAACAAACACGTTCTTCTATCCAACTCGCTGTAAGAGGAGCACGAATGTGTTACAGTAATCCTGAATCATCCAAACAAGGAGCAAACAGCGGCACGTCTCCCACTCTTACAGCTCTCACATCTGCCAATACAGAGCTGCAGGGATGTGGTATTCCTGTGTAGGACCCTGAAGGCAGCATCTCTCTGGTCCAATGGCATTCCTCCATGTGATGTTGGATTATTGCAGAAAATAATCTCTGGTTCAAACAAACGTTTCTGGTGCACTTTTTGTTCAGCAGGATAATCTCCACATATTAGAACCCAGTCTCACGGCATTTCGTGTTATAGTCACGACATTTGATCTATTGATTCGTGTTCACCAACACGATTTTCCCCTTTTTTTCGTGTCACACAGAACGATTTTAAAGCAATGTATTTCTATTGGTAGAGTGTTTCGTGCCTGCAACGCGTCTTTTTGTCCGGTCGGGTCTTGGAAGACCGGAAGCTGTGTGGTTCATAAAAACATGTTCTTTATATATACAGTCTATGGTTCTTACTCAATATCAAGCCACGATTATTGTTTACATTTTAAATCGTATAATGTCGGACTTTTTTTGCCGTCAGTGAGGAAAAGAAATGGCTCAGAGCCTCAGAATACTGACATCTGTATTTTTTAGATATTTTTTTCCTTCTAATTTGTTATTCTTTACATTGCTTTTAAAATCGTTGTGTGACACGAAAAAAATGGGGAAATCGTGTTGGTGCACACGAATCAATAGATTCATTTTGTGACTATAACACGAAATGCCGTGAGACTGGGTTGCATATTAACACCACTTTATGATTTCTGAAGTAAAAAGCTAACGTTAGGCTATACGCTAAGCTAAAGGCGGCTAATGTTGGGCTATAAAGGAACTACAGCACGGTCACATGACTTCACGTCACCACCGCTAAGCTAAAGGCGGCTAATGTTTGGGCTATAAAGGAACTACAAGCACGGTCACATGACTTCACGTCACCACCGCTAAGCTAAAGGTGGCTAATGTTGGGCTATAAAGGAACTACAGCACGGTCACATGACTTCACGTCACCACCGCTAAGCTAAAGGCGGCTAATGTTGGGCTATAAAGGAACTACAGCACGGTCACATGACTTCACGTCACCACCACTAAGCTAAAGGCGGCTAATGTTGGGCTATAAAGGAACTACAGCACGGTCACGTGACTTCACGTCACCACCGCTAAGCTAAAGGAGGCTAATGTTGGGCTATAAAGGAACTACAGCACGGTCACATGACTTCAGCTCACAGTAGACACTACATACTAATATGAACCTGAACAGAAGCAGAATAAGCTCTCTTTAAACTTGAAATTGTTAACGTGTCGATATGAAATCCCTCCAACGTTATATCTTCTCTCACAATGACAGCTGCTGTTGATTTGCCACGCACGCTGCTTTGACACGCTCACACAACTTTTTATTTTATTTAATTTCCACAGAATTCCTCCGCTCCTCCTCCTCTTCCTGCCTTCTTGTCAAAGGCTTAAGAAAATACTTTTCCATAAAGAGTCCTTTCGCTCATATCCAAAAATCAGCCTTAAATGTAATGCTTGTTGGCCAACATAAATAATACACCCATGCAACTTTCCCAGCAATCAAATGTTTTCTACAGCTGGTTAGGGAATGTGTTAATGTGAAGAGGTTAACCCTCTGTAATCTTTCTTAGTAAGTAGAAGAGCATCATTTCCATTGCATTGAATTATAACATAAAAAAAGCCCCAAAACTTCAAGAAATAAAGAGAGAAGTTACACATCAAAACCAAAGCATCGTATATTTGATATGAGGTATATGTTAATGCTAATATGTAGTGTTTTTACTTTAACATGTTGAATGCATGACTTACACTCAGTATTTCATAAATGTAGTATTACCACTTTTACTGAAGATCTCCCATTTACAAAGCTTTTATTATCTCAGTTGAAATGGTGCACAACGGGCTCCTTTAACCCTTAGATGCACGAGTGACTGATTCATTTCACTCACACGTTACTCTGAAATTCATCTGAGACACAAAGCAGAAGCAAACATTTCAGATTCTACTCTGCAGTTAAAAATACTGAAAAATACTACACTGCAAGTAAAAGAACTGCATTTTACTGGATAATCAATACTTAAACCTTCAGTACTTTGCACACATTGAACTGCACCTTATAAAGTACTTTATTCTACATTTTAATGCATGATAAACACGTTTACTTGGGCGAGGTTTTGAGTTAAAATATTGTCCAGTAAAACTTTTGTAAACGTTATTAAAGTAAAGTGAGAAATGAAATGAAGTGATTTTTATTTAGTTTTAAAACAGAGAAGATGTCCACAGTATTATTATAAGTCACATCACAAAGAGCTCACATGACTTGTGTTGTTTTTCTACATTTTTTAACCCTCAGATGCCCTTAGAGTGGCTGGACCCTACTCTCTTCCATAAGTGGGTCTAAAAGGACCCGTATTAGAATAATATGTGTTTTTATGCCATTTTTGTCATTTTGGTTAAGAGAAATCACTTGTATAATATTTAGTATTATATTTTGGTTCACACTAGAAATATTTTATATAAAATGCTTCACTATTTATAATTTTAGAAAAAAAAAAAATTACATTTAGAAAAAAAACGTTTTCCCGTAAAATCCCATAGGAAATGCAAAAAAAAAGAATTCCAAAATGCATGCGGGTCAGTTTTGACCCACTTATGGAAGCTAATACAAAAACTACAATTTCTTAAAATGTAAATTAAAAATTATAATGGCATGATATCCAAAACATGTTTTTTGAGGAATAGCTGGAATATGAAATGATAAAAAAAATGTAATTACAAAGATACTTCAAGAAAACCACCTCACCGGGTCAAAAGATACCCACGTATGCATCTAAGGGTTAAAGCTGCACTTCATATATTGATCATTTATTTTAAAAACCGATCAGTGAATGGTGATGTTCAGAATGATTCCATCTTTTAGCGGACGCGTCACGAATCACAATGACGGCGCAGAAACAGGAGGATAGTTACTGTCAGGCCAACCATGCCAAAGTCAGTGTGAGCATAAAGGTTGCACTGCATGCTCTAACTCCTCCATATTTTAGCTTGTACTTCTTCCACCACAATAAAAAGTAAGGATCTTAATGTTAAGGTGTGCTGACAACCTTTAATAGAAAGCACAGTCTCTTTTAAAGCCCCACTGAACGCTCAGAATTAGCCTCCTCTGTTATTTATGATAATTGACGAGCAAAAACAGGAGGACTTTTTTCTTGATTTCACGTTAAATTGAGACACTTTTTGTCCACGTCAGATTAAAAGCTCTAACGTCTCCATGTCGCAGCTTCACCCGCTACATCTCATTTTATCAGATGAGAGTTGAAAACCCCTCGTCTTCAAAGGGATTCAGCCTCAGCACTTTAACTATTATTCTGGACTCCCTCCTTTCCCTTGAAGCCCGACAGGAAGCCTGTTTTGTTTGAGGCTGCAGATAAAAACTCCTAAACACAGTCTAGGTCCAGATAAAGAGCTGCTACCTTCCCCTCGTCATGAATCATACTCACTTTGCACAATACTCGCATAGTACGTGACCTTAACTCTGAAAAAAGTGAATCATTTTTCCACAGTACTGCAGGTGCGGGGGTTCAAGAAGAATTGAAATGCAAACGCACAAAGTAAACTCACTGTCAACCATATGTTTTCCTGATGATGCTAAATTGTGAACTACAAATCTGTGTTGAATTAAAAAAAGGAGAGCTACTGTAGTTGGTGTTAGCTGTCAGCATCTGGCACTTCCACGTACAATATTGGCTTTTAAAACACTGGAAAGAATGCTGCTCCAAAAACAAGTAAATATATAATAAAAACAAGGTGTTTTCTCTTTTAATAAGTGAACAAACCTGCCAATAGAACAAGAGCAAAATGGCTTGGTGAGTTTTCTTGAAGTAAAGATGGGATAATTAGATAAATGACATCTTGTGTTTAGCTGGGGAAACTTATGTTGAACTATAGTTGACCAGAATCAGGGAATTTGTAACAAAGAAAGCCAGAAATGCTCAGATTCTGTTTCCTGATGTTAGCTGGAGATGTTCCTCTAAAATAAGATGTTTTTAAGAGACTTTGACTCAAAAGGATGCTTAAGATGCCTTGTCTAAAAACAAGATATCAAATGTAACGACATATTCTGACAGAAATTAGACAAATATACTTGGCAAGATTTTTGATTTTTGCATTGAATGTAGGGGAGTAGAATAACAAAGTATTGGAAATAGTAAAAGTATTTATCTCATGAATCATAACTCTTTGGTAGGATGCTAAAACTCATGTTTCTGAAGTCCTGCAGGAGCGGGGGCTCGAGACTCCTTCAAAGTACCAAAGCTAAAGATTCATTCTAATTATTGACACTTTGTTTCAGAACAACTGGCGCTCCTATTGGCTAGCGCTCCAACACATTGCATGTGATAGGCTAAGGGGCGGGACATCTGTAAGAGGCTGACCAATCACAACAGGTGCTCTTTAATATGTATAACATTAAACCTGCTAAAGTCTGCATGTTAGATCGGTGGTTTATCAGATGACTTTGGCTGGAGTGAATGATTGATCATTTGTTAATTGAAGCGTCAAAGTGCAATGGGAGTGAGTCGCCCCGACATCACAAGATCTGAGTACTTCTTCCACTTCTGGAGATAATGCATAGTTTACATGTTTTAATAAACATTTTAATTGTAATCCTCCCGAACCTTGGCAAAGCATAAGTTAGCACATGTTAGCGTGTAGCACTGAGGCTAGCGTCACCCTAACCCTAACTGTAATTAACACTGTGACTATAAAGGTAGGAACCTATGTTTGTGGTTAGAGGTTCCGCCGCAAGGCCATACCGTTGTTGACCACACACACACACACACACACACACACACACACACACGGAGCACACACGGAGAACACACACACACACACACACACGGACCACACACAGAGAACACACACACACACACACACACGGACCACACACAGAGAACACACACACACACACACACACACACGGAGCACACACGGAGAACACACACACACACACACACACGGACCACACACAGAGAACACACACACACACACACACACACACACACACACACACACACACACACACGGAGCACACACACACACACACACGGAGCACACACGGAGAACACACACACACACACACACACGGAGCACACACACACACACACACACACACACACACACACACACACGGAGCACACACACACACACGGAGCACACACACACACACACACACACACACACGGAGCACACACACAAACACGGGATTACAAACATTTGCAAAAGGTATTGTGTGAACCGTAATATCGTGTACGGTGAATGAGAAAATGAAGCAAGTGAAATGGACACCAGTGAACAGGAAACAAGTGGACTGTATTTAACTGGAAACTTTGTATTGAACTTTATTCACCTGGCAAAGTTTGTGTGCGTCAATTACGCCACCATAGTGGATCCTCAGAGGCTTAAAGGCTTAGCCTCTACACTAACTGTTATGGTGACATGATGACAACAGTTTAAACTCAAACGTAACACAGACCTCAAGGCATCATTCATATGTATATATATATATATGAATGATATAATGTGTTACTTTTGTGACGTCTATGAATATGTCGCGCTTCTCCCGCCACTAGGTGCATGGAGGAGGAGGTGTTCCTGAGGGAGGAGGAGGAGGTGTTCCTGAGGGAGGAGGAGGTGTTCCTGAGGGAGGAGGAGGTGTTCCTGAGGGAGGAGGAGGAGGTGTTTCAGGGAGGAGGAGGAGGTGTTCCTGAGGGAGGAGGAGGAGGCGTTTCAGGGAGGAGGAGGAGGTGTTTCAGGGAGGAGGAGGAGGTGTTCTTGCAGGGAGAAGCTGCACCTCCCTACAGGGCTCTCACACTGATCTGAGAGCAGAAGGAGGACGCAGCAGCAGACTGTAAGTGCTTCTTTACTCATGTGCATGATATCAAACATGTGAATTCAGAACTAAAGTTCAGAGCTGCAGAGAGGAGTGATGAAGAGCTCTGCTTCTTCATCACCTTTCATTCATTTGTGTTTCCTTGTGAACTTGAATGCACATTTCAGCCTCTATTCTGCTTCATATGTCAGGGGTTTAAGGTGCAGAAGCTTTTACACGGCACAGATGTGTGCATGTTTCTAGTGTTGGTCAGGATATTGAAGTTGCTGCAATAATAATCACTAAGCCTTTTATCTGATAATAATAATAATAATAGCTTGCATTTATATAGCACCTTTCAAGGGACCCAAGGTCGCTGGACGTGCATGCATCCTTTTAAGAGCTTTTAAAGTGCATGTAAAATATGCTAACACAAGTATGTGAGGGGATGAAGTGAAGTACTTTACTAAGTACTGGTGAGGAGTATGTTGATGTTCTCCTGCAACCTGTTTGCATTGCTGGCAATATGAAGTAATATGAAGTAATATGAAGTACTATGAAGTACTATGAAGTAATATGAAGTAATATGAAGTAATATGAAGTAATAATGAAGTTCTGAGCTGTTTCTCTTTTGATGTATTACTTTAAAGAAACACCATTGAGACAAAGTGTGTGAGTCAGCTGCTGAGGTTATGTATTGGCTCGCAGCTGTAGTTGTTGGTTGGTTTAGTGGAAACAGTTTCTGACCTGATGTCATCTCTGCGTGATGTTACCTGCTGTCTGGAAAGGGTTACATTTTAAATCTTGCAAAAATGTGTTTGTTTCTTGCGCTAAAGGACCGCTATGTTTTCCTTACTGTGCTATTTGCACAAAGGACTGTAACTGTGACTTTTATTGGTGTTTTTATTCTCACAACGTGACTTAAAGAGGCCCCACTCTGCTTCTTGGGGGTTCCCTCTCCTCTAGTGTGTTCTGTAGGTTTTAGTGCATGTGAATGGTCTCCAAATGCTGAAATCTCAAAGTTCCCTCCAGAGTTTTCTCTCCCAAAAACCTTGCCTGAAACTTAAACAGTTCATTAAATAAATTCAGATGAATTTGCCGTCACTCAAAGAATCAACTATTTGTTTCAGCTATTTCATTATTTAATGGTCTTCTTTCGAACTCAGTCCTTTGCTCCTTTGTCGACACGAAGGATGCTTGTGTCCGTTTGTCTTCCATACATACTTTTTTCTTAAATCAGTTTTTACCACATTGCTTTGTAGTTTCCTTAATATTACGCACTCAATGTAAAACACATGGAGACCCCCGCTGTCCCCCACTTTACGTCAGAGCTGTTTTAGTTTATTTTAAGTGATACATGCTGCTGAGGAATATCTCCAGTCAGAAGAACAACGTGCGGAGGTTCATTAATGAAGAACACGTAACAAATACAAACTTTTATCCGTTTGAAAATCCATGTTTTCGAGCTCCAATAAGGACAGAACATTTTGTGATTCATGTAATGACTTAATATCACTATCATCACATGTCATTTGTTAGACGCTTTTATCCAAAGCAACTTACATACATTCAGTACTGTGGGCAATCCCCACAGGAGCATGGGGTGAAGTGTCTCAGGGACACAACGACATGCTGACTGCAGTAGGACTCGAACTTGCTACCCCCTGATTCGAAGTCCAGCGCACTATCCACTGAGCCACAGCCTCCCTGTATAGGCTAGCTCGAAAAAGTTAAGTTAGTAAAAAGAGGATAATTTAAATATATAAATGTACTGGAAGAAGTTTTGTGGAAGTCAAACTTGTACTTTTACTTTGATAAATGTACGGTTTCATGTGTTCTTAATACATGTTAGTAACGTACCTTGAAGTCCTGCAAAGTGATGAAAACCAGGTTTTTCTGTCAGGAATGTTGTCAGGATCTTTTTTTTTAAATGTGTTCAAATTAGGATTTCTGGAGGGAAAATAGCTTTGTTGTCCTTTCAACTCCAATTTAAAGCAGAGCCAAGTTCATCCAGTTTCATGCCATAATGTTCAAAACATTCAATTAAAGATTTCACATTTTTTTACTTCAATGTATTTCACATTAATAAACTTCCATAAACGCAACTGACAGATGTTCTGCAGCTGTGTGGGACTTCACAGACTGAATAATTCATTATAACCCCACACACACACACACACACACACACACACACACACACACACACACACACACACACACACACACACACACACACACACACACACACATCTGCACACACATCTGCAGCTCATCTGTTTCCTATTCAGCTTCGCTCCAACTGAAAACAGTACAGCATGCGTTACATAACACTCGTAGAGGCACGATGTCCTAAAGTGGATTTAATGTACTTTATTTCACCAGAATCACCCACTCTTTACCAATAGTGTACATGTAGTATAATAATAATACAAAATAAACCCACAGGAATAACAGTCTGTCAAACAAGAGTGATTATCCAGATTCATTTCTAAGGATTGTTTCTATGTCATTTATGACGGTTTGTAATATGCAGAGTTCCTAAAAGTAGAGGATGTTTTTTTAACGGCTGAATGCCAAGAAATAAAGAAGCAGTATTTCAACTACTAGAGTATTTCTACACTGTGATTTGGTTACATCTACTGTCTGAGATATTTGAGTGTTTCCCCCGCCTCTGCCTTCAATCAAGAGTTTTAAAACTGATGTCCATCTTCTTGAAAAACTCAAAGGAGCAGCGTATAACAGTTTGAGCGAAACACGGGAGTCCTAGTGACCGTTCTACGATGATTAATGTTAAATAAAATCACCTTTAACATCTTATCTAGTTGTCTTTTATCTTCAATCGAGGAGCCTTCAGCGGCTCTTCGAGGTCGGCTCTGCTGAGGTCAAAGGTCAACAGATGCTGACGTCCGGCTGCAGGCAGTGCATACCTAACCAACAAGTTTAAATACTCCTGTTTAGGATACCTGTGATCATTTTGGCTTTAAGTCCTTCTAATGATTTCACTGAACTCGTTACCCTCCGTCTGGAAAGAAGAACCTCTCTCCACGCCCACTTCTTGTTTTCATTTGTTTTGAAATTAGGTTTTTTCTGATTGCAAAACGAACAGAATTGACAGATTTATTTGGAATCAAACAGGAATTTAATAAGAATACGTACCACATGTTGATTATAGGGGGAAAAGATGTGCTAAAGTACTTTTCTTCCACATGTTGAATGTCTGAAATGACATGTTCCCTTCAAGTGAATTCACCCTTTATACGTGATGGCTTCATTTTTATTTTTATTCCAAACTAACGATTATATTATATTATATTTTAGCTTTTTGTCATGTCAACAGCCAACCCAGTCTCACGGCATTTCGTGTTATAGTCACGACATTTAATCTATTGATTCGTGTTCACCAACACGATTTTAAAGCAATGTATTTCTATTGGTAGAGTGTTTCGTGCCTGCAACGCGTCTTTTTGTCCGGTCGGGTCTTGGAAGACCGGAAGCTGTGTGGTTCATAACAACATGTTCTTTATATATACAGTCTATGGTTCTTACTCAATATCAA
>NW_022987542.1:842550-855050 GCF_902827165.1 Trematomus bernacchii | reverse complement strand
AGAGGAGGGGGTGGGGGGAGGGGGGTTTAGCGCGGGTTAGAGGAGGCTAGATTCCCGTTCTTTAAGGTCATGTTTTGTTGAAGTGTTAATAAACCAGTGCGTAAGATCATGAGTCATGTGACCACATTGTTAAAATAAGCCCATAAAACATTTTAGCTAAGTTTCCAACAACAGAGACAGCTGTTCAGCTTTATAATCCTGAACGTCACCAAGGTCCCAGCTGTGTGCATCACTCTTTAGTGTCCCCTGGTCTCCCAGCTGTGTGCGTCACTCTTTAGTGTCCCCTGGTCTCCCAGCTGTGTGCGTCACTCTTTAGTGTCCCCTGGTCTCCCAGCTGTGTGCGTCACTCTTTAGTGTCCCCTGGTCTCTCAGCTGTGTGTGTCAATCTTTAGTGTCCCCTGGTCTCCCAGCTGTGTGCGTCACTCTTTAGTGTCCCATGGTCTCCCAGCTGTGTGCGTCAATCTTTAGTGTCCCCTGGTCTCCCAGCTGTGTGCGTCACTCTTTAGTGTCCCCTTGTCTCCCAGCTGTGTGCGTCACTCTTTAGTGTCCCCTGGTCTCCCAGCTGTGTGCGTCACTCTTTAATGTCCCCTGGTCTCCCAGCTGTGTGCGTCACTCTTTAGTGTCCCCTGGTCTCCCAGCTGTGTGCGTCACTCTTTAGTGTCCCCTGGTCTCCGTTGTGTTCTGAGCTTCTTGCAGCGTTAGGTTTATCATTCAGATCCTTCGGTTGTTTGAAAGCCGTGTGCAGCGTGTTTGTTTACACAGAACCGTCTGTGAAGGTGACGTTTGAAACTGTTTGGAAAAGGGCTTTAAAATGGATGCTTTGCAGGTTGGACCAGAGTCGAAACAGAACTTGGTTTATTTGAGAGAGTATAGACAATAGAAATATTGAAATACACATTTGAAGAGTATGATGGTCATGCACTACAGCAACATAGAATAAGATAGGAATATTTTATTAAATCTATTTGATTAAATATATTGAGGTGTTTTGCTCGGACAGTACCAGAAAGGCTTTGAAGAAGCAAAAGCTCCAGACTCGTGTGAAAAAGAATCAACTCTCTTATCTGGATAACTTTCCTCATGTTCCTGCTGCCCTCGTCTGATGAGGAAATCCAAAATGAGGAATTTCCTGCAGATAGCGCTCGCAAGGATTTAAGAATCTGCCACTCTGCACAGTGTTCGAGGAAGTATTCAGATCCTGTCCTGCAGTA
Organism: Trematomus bernacchii; assembly: GCF_902827165.1. Classification (NCBI taxonomy): domain Eukaryota; kingdom Metazoa; phylum Chordata; class Actinopteri; order Perciformes; family Nototheniidae; genus Trematomus; species Trematomus bernacchii. Next base: position 853,839 of record NW_022987542.1, on the reverse strand, counting down.
GAAGAAGAAGTAAGAAGCTTTGATAATGTTAGTAAAGAAAAAAGTGCTTAGAACTAATGAAAGAAAACACCCCAAAAACAAACAAAAGGTTCATTCAAAATAAACTAGGAACATTTGTATTATTGCCAATTCACAATAACATTAACAACTAGAGAATGCAATTCCTGAAGAAATTGCTAGTGGGAATGCTTTATGCTGAAAAGCTGACGCTAAACTGCTATGCTGAAATGTTATGTGTAAGAAGAAAGTGAAGAATTTAGATTGAAATGATACATGAACACTGGGGGCTTGAAGGTGTGATGAGTGAAGAAAAGAAAGTAAAAAGGCTTGGAAAAGCAGCAGAATATTTGAACTGCAAACTTTTGAACTAACTTGATGGCGAATGATCTGTCGCCATGGCAACGGCATTTGATGACACCCCATAATATGCTTAGATGCGTTGATGGCTACATCGTTACCAAACCTGTGAAGTTTTGGGCCGTTTGGAACATTTTCACTGAAGTTATGAGAAAACCGTGTTTCATGGCGAGCATTGTGTTGCCATGGCAATGGCATTTGAAGAAACCCCATAATTGACGTAGAGCTGTTGAGGGCTGTACCGGTGATATACAAGCGAAGTTTGGGGGGCAATCGGACCGTTTCCATTGTACTTACAGCGACATCGTGCTTCATGGCGAGTGGTCTGTCGCCATGGCAACGGCATTTGATGACACCCCATAATACGCTTAGATGCGTTGATGGCTGCATCGTTACCAAACCTGTGAAGTTTTGGGCCGTTTGAAGCAGTTTCACTGAAGTTATGAGAAAACCGTGTTTCATGGCGAGCATTGTGTTGCCATGGCAACGGCATTTGAAGAAATCTCAAAACTGTCTTGTAGATGTCTTCACGGCTGGACTGTTAGCACACATGTGAATTTTGAGCACTTTTTGAACATTTTCATAGGAGTTAAAGGGACATCGTGTTTTATGGCGAGGGATGCGTTTCCATGGAAACGGCATATGGTGAGATTTCAGATTTGGCGTAGAGCTGTTGAGGCATGGACCGGTGATATACAGTGAAGATTGGGGGACGATTGGACCGTGTCCATTGGACTTACAGCGACATCGTGTTCATGGCGAGTGGTCTCTCGCCATGGCAACGGCATTTGATGACACCCCATACTAACGCTTAGATGCGTTGATGGCTGCAGGTCGTTACCAAACCTGTGAAGTTTTGGGCCGTTTGGAACATTGTGTGTGAGAGAGAGAGAGAGAGAGAGAGAGAGAGAGAGAGAGAGAGAGAGAGAGAGAGAGAGAGAGAGAGAGAGAGAGAGAGAGAGAGAGATAGAGCTAGAGAGAGAGAGAGAGAGAGAGAGAGTGTGTGTCTGTGTGTGTGGGCAGAGAGAGAGAGAGAGAGAGAGAGAGAGAGAGAGAGAGAGAGAGAGAGAGACTCTGTGTGTGGCAGAGAGAGAGAGAGAGAGAGAGAGAGTTTGTGAGAGAGAGAGAGAGAGTGTGTGTGTGTGTGAGTATGAAATGAACAGTTAGAACTGACTGCTGTCAGTTGGAGTGATGACATCATCGTGTTCCATTACACAGGTGTTTATAGTTGAGCTAACGAGCTCTGTAGAGATCAAAGGTTTGCATTGTTCTGAATGAGAGATAAACCTCTTACATGTGAACGTTTTGTGGAAGAAACAATAACAGATATCTGTGAAATTTCAAAACGTGAAGCATGTCAAGGAAGTTGAGTATCTGAAGTGTAATATTTGTATACTTTCGGGTTAATAATGTGGCCTTTTTGGCAGATTAACTAAAGGTGTGCGGCTGCTGCTGTGAGGAAATATCAGCCTGAAATTACAATGGGTTTTAATGGAGACATGTTGAACGTTTTTGTCACTTCATGCCCTCAAGAGGCATTTTGTTTAATTATTTTTGCATAATTATTTGTCATTTTTCAAGCTACGAGATGTTTTCCTACGTTTGTCATGAAAAATTATGTCTCAGGAATGTAGGGTTTGGGAATTATGGCAGTTTAAAAAAATATATTAAGGCAAATTTCAAGATTTGCTCCACTCTAGCTGTGACATCACGCACTCTAGTTAATGTTAAAATCTGAAGAAAACCTCTTTAACAAGGTCTGAACAATGTTTAATATTTCTAAAAGTAAGAATCAGATTTAAAAGTTGTGTTACACGAATAATGTCAGAAAGATGTGTAACATTTTAAAGTTGGAATGAGGTTTCTGAGTGAAAGTATGAATGAACAGTTAGCAGTTGAAGTCGCATGAAGATTTGTTGAAGTCTGAAGAATATCTCCATTGACTTCAATGGTTAAAAATGGGATGAATTATGGGATGTATCTCTGGAATTATGAAAGTTATGAATGAGAAAAGTAATAGCCTGCGATTCCCGACCGAGCTGAACGTTTTGATGTTTGAACGGAGTTTCTGCGATGTTGAATGTGGGAGGAGAAGACGGACAAAATAAGTCGGCGGAATAATAATAATAAACTTTTTGTCCGTAGCATAACATATAGTTGGAATGCTGTATCAGCATTCCAACTTCTAAATTACATTCTAAATTACTTAAATGTTTATTAAAAATACATAAAAACACCCAAAATACAAACAAAAATAGGGATAGGAAAAAACTTAAATGTAAATAGATGCACACAAACATTTAAATATATTAAGAAATTACTTTAAGGTTTATAGAAACCAAATAAAAATATAAAACCAAACCCACATTTTTTTTTTAAACTCAAATAAATCTTTATTAATGCCAAAAAAATATATATATAAAAAAACAAAAAGACCTAAGAAAACCAAACTAGTTAGAAATAAATCAGAAAATGACGTCATTGTTTATTGATGCCAATTTAAAATACATAAAAACACCCAAAAAACAAAAGTAAATACCTTTCATTTGAGATGCCAATGATAATCTCTAACTCGGCTAATTCATGAATTGCCTTTTTTTTAAATCAACGGTTGGCTCCTTTAATTTATAACAATATATTATATATCCACTTCTTCATGTCTCTTCTACATCAACATGTGTCCCCTCTTCTTCATGTCTCTTCTACATCAACATGTGTCCCCTCTTCTTCATGTCTCTTCTACATCAACATGTGTCCCCTCTTCTTCATGTCTCTTCTTCATCAACATGTGTCCCCTCTTCTTCATGTCTCTTCTTCATCAACATGTGTCCCCTCTTCTTCATGTCTCTTCTTCATCAACATGTGTCCCCTCTTCTTCATGTCTCTTCTACATCAACATGTGTCCCCTCTTCTTCATGTCTCTTCTTCATCAACATGTGTCCCCTCTTCTTCATGTCTCTTCTACATCAACATGTGTCCCCTCTTCTTCATGTCTCTTCTACATCAACATGTGTCCCCTCTTCTTCATGTCTCTTCTACATCAACATGTGTCCCCTCTTCTTCATGTCTCTTCTACATCAACATGTGTCCCCTCTTCTTCATGTCTCTTCTACATCAACATGTGTCCCCTCTTCTTCATGTCTCTTCTACATCAACATGTGTCCCCTCTTCTTCATGTCTCTTATACATCAACATGTGTCCCCTCTTCTTCATGTCTCTTCTTCATCAACATGTGTCCCCTCTTCTTCATGTCTCTTCTACATCAACATGTGTCCCCTCTTCTTCATGTCTCTTCTACATCAACATGTGTCCCCTCTTCTTCATGTCTCTTCTACATCAACATGTGTCCTCTCTTCTTCATGTCTCTTCTACATCAACATGTGTCCCCTCTTCTTCATGTCTCTTCTACATCAACATGTGTCCCCTCTTCTTCATGTCTCTTCTTCATCAACATGTGTCCCCTCTTCTTCATGTCTCTTCTACATCAACATGTGTCCCCTCTTCTTCATGTCTCTTCTACATCAACATGTGTCCCCTCTTCTTCATGTCTCTTCTACATCAACATGTGTCCCCTCTTCTTCATGTCTCTTCTTCATCAACATGTGTCCCCTCTTCTTCATGTCTCTTCTTCATCAACATGTGTCCCCTCTTCTTCATGTCTCTTCTACATCAACATGTGTCCCCTCTTCTTCATGTCTCTTCTACATCAACATGTGTCCCCTCTGTGGAAAGAGACTCTGAAAGTTTCAGGAACAAAGATTCTCTCTCTTTTTGTCCTGATCCATTTCTATAAAAACCTGTCTGAAAATGAGCTGATCAGATTTTGGCCACTTTCTGATGTCATAACGATGTGTTGTCTTGTGTAACCATTAGCCAATCAGCAACCAAGGTAACCCCCCCCCCCCCTTATCACCTGAATCTCCTCCTAGAGCACCATTGAGTTCTTTGTAACCAAATCTCTCTCAGAGGGGCGTGGGGAGGGGCTCCTTATTTTCATCTAAAGTAACAGACAGAGAATCAGCACTTTGGAAACAGGGCTGAAACAGAGGGGATTATGGGTAATGCTGCAATGATCTGTTTGGTGTTTCAGCCAATCAGAGACAGGCTCTGGATATATCTGAGACCTGTGATATATTGATGAAAAACCGTCATTTTTCATCAATATAAAAATGGACTTTCAATATACTGGAGTGAAAGTATAAAGTGGCTTGATAAGAAAATACTTAAGTACAAAACAAACAATCATAATTAAATACAAGGAGAAAGAAACTGGAAGGAAGTTTTGATAGCAGAAGGAATTCCTCTCTACGTGATTATCAGGTTCGCAGGGTTCAGACTCCAGACTAAACAAATCAAACTGAGCTTCAATTCTTATCTCATTAAAGGATCGCAAACTAATGAGCTGCAGACGGGCTGTAAGGTCAGACACTGGAGTTCAGCTCAGGCCACAAGGACGGGGGAAATAACTTCACTGAGAGTACTTACTTTGCATTTAGAGGCTTAAAGTCAAACTATCTTTTATTTCATAAGACACACAACAATTACGGAAACAATAAACATTATTTTGTGCAAAAGGAACGATATATTTCCTTCCCTTAATGCTTTTAATCATGCTAAGTGTTAAAAACAGCGTTATTGTGAATGAAATAAAAAGGTCCTATTCTGTTGTTGTGCTGTTCCCTCTCCTGTAGTGTCGTCTATAGGTTTGTGTGCATGTAAATGGTCTGCAGAGGCTAGAATCCCTGTTATCCTTGGACAGTGTGTTATTGAGTATTATTAACCTCAGAAATGTCCAAATTGACCAATCAGCATCGAGTATTCAACTAAGCCGTGTAATAAATACTAATATCAACCTGAAAGTCATCAGAGTTCGGCCCCTATTTGCTGAAGTGAAATGTACGTTGCACAACTTTGATTTGTAACACAGTATTGAATAAAGGATCTGAATACTTATTATAACTCAGGTGCTTTGTATGAAATCATCTTGGGCTAATTTTAAGATAAAATGCAAAGTTTTAGACTTAACCGACCAAGAAAAGTCTTCTATTTGAGGTAAAGATGTGAAAGATGGTGCAGGATGTCTTGCAAAGTCTTTTCAAGATTTCAAAAGTATGACGCTCTTCCGATAAAGCCCTTTTGCACTTTAAACACTGTTAGCCATTAGCTGTTAGCCATTAGCTTTTCGCTGTTAGCCATTCGCTGTGAGCTCTTTGCTATTAGCTGTTAGCTGTTAGCCTGAATGGAAACGTGCGAAAAGTCAAATGTCCTTTTAGCAGATTTAACGAAATATAAAATGAAGGCTATTATAACAGTTAAATTAAGCTCAAATGTGTGCTTCATTTGAATAGAAAACGTACAGATGTCTGACTGGACAATATCCTGTAGCTTGACCTTATTGTCCTGTTTAATGGGAAACTAAATCTGTGTATTAAAATGAATCCATTTGCTGGTACCTGATAAATATGTGTGTGCAGTTTTCCTCCTGGTTCGTTTCAGTCTTCATTTAAAGGCTTCCTGTTTTGGCGTCAGCCCGCTCATTAAGCAAAGATACTAATCCTATGAATAACAAGAAGGCGTTGTCGGAGAAGTGGTCAAGATAAATAATAAACACTGAAAAGAAAAGAGTTAACCACAGTATATCGAGAGAATCTGTTCATGTCATTAAGCCGTTATTCCACTTCCTCTACGTAAACGTTTAATTTCTCATACATTTGTAATTCTCAGACTTTGTCTCAGCTCCTCTCTGCACACCTGCTGTCAAATGAGCTGTTAGTGAATAACACAGTTTAGTCTGTTGGACTGAGACACTTGGAATAACTTCACGTCTTTGTGGTGCCAAATGCACGGTGGTCGAAAGGTGCAAACACGCTACATCGGCCAAAAACACTTCAGAAACGTGTGCAGGAACATTTGTGTTTTTATATCTGCATCGTTTCTGCAGCGTGTTTTGGGCCGTTATAGCGCATTTGCAATTGTTGGCCACCGTACGAATTCCCAGAATATATTTGTACATATACTATATACTACACTGGAAAAAATGCTGCTCCAAAAACAAGTTAAACAATAATGAAAACAAACTGTTTTCAATTGAAATAAGTAAAAAAATCTACCAATAGAACAAGTGAAAATTAGCTTGGTAAGATTTCTTGACATAAGGGATATTTAGATAAATCAGATCTTATAATCAGCTGGGAGAACTCATTTTGAAATATATTTTACCAGAATCAGGAAATGTTGTTAGATTATAATCCGCAAATGCTCAAAAGTTTTCTGTGTTCTGATGCTAGTTGGTGATTTTCTAATAAATATGTAAAAAAAGATGTGTATCATCTGAGGAACAACTCAAAATAAGTTGTTTGGACTTAACAAGATGATACATTGTCTAAAAACAAGACCCTATATCTCACTGCAGTGTTACTTCTGAAGTTATCATGTCTTATATCAGGTGGAGAGACATATTCTGACTAAATATTAGACACACATACTGGGCAAGATTTAGAGTTTTTGTAGTGTATGAATTAAATCCATTTCCATTTTCATATCAATCTTTTCCCCTTGAACTTGAACTGTTGATCCGATGGGCCTCACTTTTCTGCGTGGCTGTTTTCCATCAGCGGCTCTCCAAACAAGGCCTCCATACATTTGAAAAAAGTAAATTCCTCCGTTTAGATTATCCGGAGCACAAACATCTGCCTTTCAAACACTGCAATCACCACCGGTGGGCCCCGGGGAGCCTGGGTGTCCTTGGATTTTGACGTTAATGCAAACAGCTGACGGGTTTTAAACATTAACACACATGTATAGATTTACATGATGAGGGTCTCTGGCTGACCTCCATGCTGCTCTGGGCATGTTTGTGCAGTGACATAATGGAGACTATAATCTCATCTGATTATTAGAGGAATACGATAAAAGCTTTTTTTTTGTCAGAGTATTTTCATTCGGTTAAAGGTTTGTAGTTTTTCCTAATTGCCTTAATTTAAACTAATAATATACTTTTTGTATGTCTTATTGTCTACTCTGTTTGGTATTTTAATTGTTAATAAAGCAGTGGATGACAATACGAAAGCAAACATGGGAATTGCGATTAATATCCAGTTAAAGAGCGTTTGAATTTGGGGACTTCTGTATGTGCTATTTTGAGTGCAGAAGATATTATTTAATTAACGTACTATACCGTTGCTGGAGAAAAGCCATCTTTAATTTGATTTGGTTTAAGATAGCCGTATTGAAATGAGTCTCAAACCCTGTAATGAGTCAGCATGTCATCACTCCCTGTCCCCTGGTCTGGAGGTCAAGGGTTTTCTGAATGTGTTTTTGATGTTATCCTGAAATAAGGCCTGTGGAGTTAGGGTTGAAGAGATTTTAATTTTGCGACATAAAATACTTCAGTAAATACCCCACTGGTGGATTTAAAAGCGGCGGTCACTAACAAGTGTCTAAATTAGGTTAACATTAGCCACCTTTAGCTTAGCGGTGGTGACGTGAAGTCATGTGACCGTGCTGTAGTTCCTTTAAAGCCCAACTTTAGCCACCTTTAGCTTAGCGGTGGTGACGTGAAGTCATGTGACCGTGCTGTAGTTCCTTTATAGCCCAACATTAGCCGCCTTTAGCTTAGCGGTGGTGACGTGAAGTCATGTGACCGTGCTGTAGTTCCTTTATAGCCCAACATTAGCCACCTTTAGCTTAGCAGTGGTGACGTGAGGTCATGTGACCGTGCTGTAGTTCCTTTATAGCCCAACATTAGCCACCTTTAGCTTAGCGGTGGTGACGTGAAGTCATGTGACCGTGCTGTAGTTCCTTTATAGCCCAACATTAGCCGCCTTTAGCTTAGCGGTGGTGACGTGAAGTCATGTGACCGTGCTGTAGTTCCTTTATAGCCCAACATTAGCCACCTTTAGCTTAGCAGTGGTGACGTGAGGTCATGTGACCGTGCTGTAGTTCCTTTATAGCCCAACATTAGCCACCTTTAGCTTAGCGGTGGTGACGTGAAGTCATGTGACCGTGCTCTAGTTCCTTTATAGCCCAACATTAGCCACCTTTAGCTTAGCGGTGGTGACGTGAAGTCATGTGACCGTGCTGTAGTTCCTTTATAGCTCAACATTAGCCACCTTTAGCTTAGCGATGGTGACGTGAAGTCATGTGACCGTGCTGTAGTTCCTTTATAGCTCAACATTAGCCACCTTTAGCTTAGCGATGGTGACGTGAAGGCATGTGACCGTGCTGTAGTTCCTTTATAGCCCAACATTAGCCACCTTTAGCTTAGCAGTGGTGACGTGAGGTCATGTGACCGTGCTGTAGTTCCTTTATAGCCCAACATTAGCCGCCTTTAGCTTAGCGGTGGTGACGTGAAGTCATGTGACCGTGCTCTAGTTCCTTTATAGCCCAACATTAGCCACCTTTAGCTTAGCGGTGGTGACGTGAAGTCATGTGACCGTGCTGTAGTTCCTTTATAGCCCAACATTAGCCACCTTTAGCTTAGCAGTGGTGACGTGAGGTCATGTGACCGTGCTGTAGTTCCTTTATAGCCCAACATTAGCCGCCTTTAGCTTAGCGGTGGTGACGTGAAGTCATGTGACCGTGCTCTAGTTCCTTTATAGCCCAACATTAGCCACCTTTAGCTTAGCGATGGTGACGTGAAGTCATGTGACCGTGCTGTAGTTCCTTTATAGCCCAACATTAGCCACCTTTAGCTTAGCGATGGTGACGTGAAGGCATGTGACCGTGCTGTAGTTCCTTTATAGCTAACATTAGCTAAGCCATAATTAGTGAGTTTATTCCAGGTGTAACTAAAGTCAGGGCGGAGCTGCTGCAGTTTCCTCAGAACCCAGAGCCTCTTCTCAGATTCAAACATGCAATCAGCAGCAGAGACGCTTTGGAGACAAAACCCTGGACTCTGTGTGTCCTAACATGTGCTCGCAAGATGTGAATGTGCAGCTCGCTGTAATCTCTGAATCATCGGGGTCAGGGGTAATTTGGGGGAGGGGGAGGGTTGAGGACCTCGGGGCACCGCTACCTCTTGGTGGGTCTGTGGAGAAAAACATGAGACTCTGAGAGCAGCTGTGAGAGTAACTGCCGTGTTTTTAATTGCAAAACGTCTGTGAATTCTTTACAGTGCGATTGTTGTGATCTTTTTTTACGGCCTTCGCTCACGGTCACAGGGACGAAGTGTTGGGATTCAGAAACTGGTCCCAGCTGTGCAGGTGATCTCTGGGAAGCAGACGCAGAACAACATGAGCGTCCTCGTTTGTCCTCATCCGTCTGCAGAGGACAACCTGCTGAGGCCTGATGGTTTGCAGCTTTTGGTAAACGGTGCCAGGAAGTGGAGGGCGCAGTTAGTTGAAACCAGGCTTCATTTGGTTATTTTTGTATCTTAGCTTTGGTAACATCTTCGTCATTGGATTGTTTCTCAATATCAGTGTAGTTGCAGCTCATAGAGTCCTGTAGTGAACCCTGAAATGTTGAACTTCCCAAAGTTTAATGTTAGAAATGTAGAGTAGGGTCTCCAGCTCATAGAAACTGCCGGATGCTAACCTGCAGATAGCTTGTTGACAATAGTTTAAAAATGGCTTGGCCCATTTGGACAACATTGGAGTGGTTTTGGAGGTTATTGAGGATGCTGAATCCATTTCTTACATTTTCAGGATAAAAAATGGAAGTTTTAACAAGAAAGTGATCATATCTGTACTCTCTGTGGGCTGATGTTTGTGAATTTAGGGTGGATTTGGAAGATGTAGGGGTCTCTGGATCATCTGTATTGGACAGATTGCTTTTCAATTTGAAAAATAAATTGTCCGCAGAAGAAGAAATACTTTTAATTTTGGTCTCTCTATATCCAATGGTCACAACGCTACTCATGGTAGTCAATATCAGCCCACAGAGAGTACAAATATGGCCAATATGGTTCAAACTGCCATTTTTGATCCTGAACAGCTTCCTCAATAACCTCCAAAACAAACTGTCCAAATCGGCCAAGCCATTCTCATCAACTATTGTCTGCATCGGATATAATCCTTATTAATGCTAATTGTGTAAATGTCCCAACATATGCAGGTTAGCATCCGGCAGTTTCTAATAACTAATAGTTAAGAAACACTTCTCTTATCTCAAGACTGAAGTCAATCGGATGTTCTCATTTAAAGAGTGACATGTAATTGAACTTATTCATTTGTGAGTCTCCTCGTGTTCTTGGTGTGTTATTACCAGGACTGAAGTATTTGTTTTGTTAGCATTTTCTCAAATCTGGAGTTAGTTTTGGATCAATTTGTCTTCATCTTTCAACATATGCAGGAAAAACATTTTTAGATAATGAAAAAAAACCTCAAAGGCTTCATGTTGGCGGAGCAGATGGAGAGGGAAAGCTGCTCAGAGCTGAAAGAGAGAAGAGTGCCGTGGAACCAATTATCCTTCTCCACCGACTAATTGATTCATATCCTAGAATATTGAAAACCCTGAAATATGTAACTTCCTGTAAGTGAGAGAACAAACTTGGACCGACTACAGACGAGATCTCCAGCTGAACATTTACATTCTTAATTAACCGAATATCTCCTCTCATGTGAAGGCAGTGTGTGAGAGAGCCAGCAGCATGAAAGGCACACATATCATATTATTGGCTTTCAGCTGCTATTCCTTGGAGACGTTAAGGTCTGATTCACTAAAGATCTTGTGCCGATGATATTACAGTACAAACGTGCCCTTAAAGTTTAAAAGTTGAATGCAGTTTGATTGATATTATTCATGTGGCAAAAGTATGAATAATGCCTTTAGTTTGCACCAAGAAACACCGCAGGCAGAGGGAAAGAAAAATGACCGTTTTCAGACTGTGAGCTTCGGATCCTGACGGCACTCATTAGAGCTTCAGGAGAGGAAATGAAAAAGGTACCGGGAGAAACCGAACCCTACCCTTGGGATTAGAGACCCTCGTCCGTC
>NW_022987542.1:762550-837550 GCF_902827165.1 Trematomus bernacchii | reverse complement strand
GGCGAGGGGGCGGCTTCTCCTTGGCCTCATCATGGTGGCATGTTTCTACGGCAACGCTGCAGAGAAGACAGGTGCGTACGATTAGAAAGACGTGACTTAACTTCCTGCATACCAACGGGATCATGGCAAACATTACATCAACATATCACATCTGCAAACAACTACTTAAACAGTGTGAGATGATGCACAGCTGCTATAGGCCGGGGTGAAAGTGGGCACCTTGGCAACGAGTCAATTTGTTATGTTCTGCAGATTGCGTTGCTTCATTTCCCCGCTGCACCACCACATTAAATCTTACTCTGGGTCCTAATTGGAAGCAAGACATTAGAGTCCATCTGTAAATGAACAGCAACTCGCAGTGTGTTGATTGCACCCTGTAGAGAGTGAGGGGGGTGTACGGAGGTGCACACATTACAGCGACCAGAAACACACTGCAGCTTCAGAAACGATGCACAAATGGGCCAAGAATACAAACAAACAGGTATAACACACCGGAATAAATAAACAGTGTAAGAAACGATGACTTATTTGATTCAGTAAAAGGCAGCAGCAAACAGGAGCCTTGATTCCAAAAGAAGTGAAAGAAATGATTATTAGGTAACGATATGCAAAACATACGTAACACTTAAAGGTGGGGTAGGTAAGTTTGGAGAAACCGGCTCGAGTGCGCTAGAATTTGAAAATACACATATCTATTGTAACGGGCCGTCTCCACGGCAGCGTTAAAAAATCTTGAAACGCTTCTGCCCATTCACTTTGAATGGGGTGACGTCACTTTTTTTCGCTTTCGCCGAAATGCATTGTGGGCAGGCGAGCGGAGATTCTCAGGATTTTCAAGATCCAAAGTTGAACAATGTTCAACTTTTGAAGCTGAGGAGGAAGCGTCAGCCAATCAAATCCCGTGTACGCAAATCTGACAGTTCAAGCTCTAGCCAATCAAACGGCGTGTATGCTGGGAGAGACAGACCGCAGGTCATTTCCTCATATTCCAAAAAATGGAGGAGAAATTAGCGGTAGCGAATCAATCACCCGGTGCTTTATGACCAGACCTACCGGGATATAAACCGGAGGAGCCAGGCATGGAGGGAGGTGGCAGAGACAGTGGTATGTTTTCGCCTGTTTTGGGGAGTTTATATCCAGTTTACTTCGGGCTTTTTGGCTTCGTATGTCGCGGGCGGGAGATTCATGTGATTGGTTGATCGCAAAAAAATCCCCAAGCCTCAGATACGCCCACCTCCAAGATTTTTTTAACGCTGCTGTGGAGACGGTCCGTTAGTCTTTTGGAGGACCATACTGTGTTGTTGGGGTTTGTAGCAGTTTCATATTTGGCACCCCTAAAATCACATTAGTACCCCCCTCCATTTAAAATGCCATTAATAAAATAACATAATAAAACACCCCCACCCTTCAAATCCCACTTTAACCCCTGTACATGCAAACAAACACACACACACACACACACACACACACACACACACACACACACACACACAATGGGAGATATATGTGGTGACTTGTACACACACTGTTACTAACCTTGCACCGCCATGTGTTTCCTGCTGAGCTCACACACACTAACTGGTTCACAAAGAGAGATCCTCCTTCTTTCATCAGCATCGCCTCACTGCATAAAACCTATGGATCTGTATTTCCCCTTCCCCAGAACAAACCCTGGGGTTTGACCTCTTTTTGCAGATACTCCGTTAGTTTGAATCTCTTAAAGATGTGAAACAACACATTAAGAAACAAATACAGAATAAGGAACACATATTCATTTCATTATGTAATAACAGCAGATATTTGTTAAATTAAAATATAAAATTCTGCATGTTTTATTACATTTTATATACAGAAAATGTGTCAAATGTATTACATGTGTAACGTTGTATGGCTAAAGGCCAGTGTTATTACATAATGTGTCGTCACAAGTTGTTTCAAAAAGTAAACTAAATTATGAAGGGTAAGGAAAATATTGAGAAAGGTTTTATGCAACCCGGCAAATGAATAAAAAGGAGTGTAAAGGTTTTTATTGAGAGCGAGTTGCGACCGTCTGTCTGCACCACCATCACTGTCTGAAGGAAATGAGCACCAGCCGAAAGCCGCATCACTTTCTTTCACTTTCCTCACACTTTTGCATCCAAGAGTCAGCCTGAGTTCTCAGACTACATCGCTGCTCCCGTGCAGAAACTGTCCACAACAAGCTGCTCACCTTTTCCCATGTATGCTTTCACCCATCACAAGCGAGCCGTTTCTGCTGGCTATAAATCACTTTTCCACCACTGATAGCGCTGCAGATAGCTGTAACAATCTTTCAAAAGTGGATACAAGCACCAAAATGTCCACGTTCATCCCCCCGGGGGTCATCCTTTTCCAAGATGGCTGCCATTTCCAGCCGATTAAACAGTATTTTATCACAGAATTGTAACCACAGGATCAATTTTGGTGATTTTGGTATTGAATTTGATCTATTTCTAAGTCAAATGTACAATTAAGGACAGGGCTTAATCACACTAACACTTATACTAGTCTTAGCAAAATGTGTGAACCGACACTGAACACCATGATGTCGCCAGTATTACCTCTACTGCTATACTCCTACACCCCAAAAACACCTCCACCACCATGCCTGTTAGCCTACTCAGTTTGCCATTTGCAGATTGTTTTAAACATATGGCTTGGATATGGATAAAAAGAAGCTTCAGAGTCATTCCTAACGTTTGAATTTGGTTTCTAAAAATGTAAGATTTGACCTCTAGATGATTCAAATAGGGCAAGTGCAAACGATTTTATGGCAAAAAAGGACATTTCCAATCCATCAGTAGTGGCCATCTTGAAAATTGCTGCCATATTGGATTTTTGAGTTGCCAACAAGCTGTTTCAAAAGAGGGTTCGCCTCAACAGAGTGCCAATTTTCGTGCTTGTATCCCCTTTTGAAAGATTTCCCCTGGTATATTCAGTTATCTGTAGCACTACACTGGCTGCCACGCTTTCTACGAGCCAAGAACTGCTCGGGTAGCGCTCCTTGCAGCACCCTGTGACTTCTTATCTGCAAGACTTTGACAACCCTCCCTCTCAGTCTGCACTCAAGAGGCCGTGGCCGACATCGTCTTCATGGTGGACGGGTCGTGGAGTATCGGCAGCGAAAACTTCAAGCAGATCCGTCAGTTTCTGTACACGCTGGTGAACAGCTTCGACGTCGATCCTGAACACGTGCGCATCGGGCTAGTGCAGTATAGCACCACTCCCCGCACTGAGTTCAAGCTCAACACCTTCCAGGACAAGAAGGACATCCTGCAGTACATCAACATATTGCCTTACATGGGGGGCGGCACCCAGACTGGGCTCGGCCTGGACTACATGCTGACTGAGCACTTTGTGGAGGCGGCGGGAAGCCGAGGCCAGAACGTGCCGCAGATCGCTGTGGTGATTACTGATGGAAAGTCTCAAGACAACGTAGAGTCCCACGCTCAGGATCTGAAGAGAAAGGGGATTGTTTTGTACGCCATTGGTATCAAAGATGCAGACGAAGAGCAGCTGAAGGAGATAGCCAACGAGCCGCACAGTCAGCACGTCTACAGCGTGTCTAACTTTGCAGCGCTGCAGGGAATTTCTCAGAGCATCGCCCAGACGCTTTGCACTACTGTAGAGGAAGTCAAACGACAACTCCTGCAGTTGACTCAAGGTAAAATGTGTCAAGCCGCACAGCTTGTGGTGGTTACGTAATGTATTATCAATGGTAGAGCCAAGTATTATGACTGTTGGTTGCCCAAAGTATTTTTGTTTCTTCAGAAATGTAAACCAAAATCACTCAAATGTCAAGAGAAATCACCTTGACCAAGAATGCTTTGATTGATTGACACATTGATTGATTGATTGATTGATTGGTTGATTGATTGATGGATGGATTGATTGATTACTTGACTGAATGTCTGACTGACTTTTGGATATAGAAGACAAAAGAAAGAAATCCAAGGGATAACTTGTAAATCATGTTCACTTATTTCCAACATGTTCCCTGGTGTTATAAGGAAAAGGACAGAAAGTCACACAAGACATCTTATCCTACAAATTGAAAACAAAAATGATCTTCAGAACCATATCCAAAGACATTTAGTTTGAAATGATTGTTGCTCCAAACGCTGACTTGTTTCTCCCTCCTGTCCAGAATGTGCCAAAGCCAGCGTGGCGGACATGGTCTTTCTGGTGGACGGATCCTCCAGCATCGGCATCAGTAACTTCCAGGAGGTGCGAAAGTTTATCCGAAGTGTCGTCACAGGACTCGACATTGGGCCCGACAAGGTTCGTATCGGCCTGGCTCAGTACAGCGATGAAACCTACCAGGAGTTCCTGCTCAAGGATCACATGGACAAGACATCCCTGCTGGAGGCGGTGGACACATTTCCCTACCGAACAGGAGGCACAGAAACAGGCAAGGCCATCAACTTCCTCAAGACGCAGTATTTCACGGAGGAAGCAGGGAGCAGAGCCGGCCAAAGAGTGCCTCAGATCGCTGTGGTTATCACGGATGGAGACTCCACGGACGATGTGATCACACCCGCCCAGAGCCTGAGGCAGCAGGGAGTCATCGTGTTTGGCATCGGGGTGGGAGCAGCCAACCGGCAGGAGCTCGAGTCCATCGTCAACCGGCCTCCAGAGCGCTTCCTGTCCTCCATCAGTAACTACGCGGCTCTGCAGACGCTGAAAGACAGTCTGCTGAAAACTGTGTGCATCTCAGTGGAGGATCAGAAGCAAGGTAAGGCAAAGGAGTATATATCTTGTAACTAAACAACAAAATCAGAGGAAGTCGATAAAATGACCTGAATTCCTACGTGAGTTATTATTATCAGTAAACGCTCCTAATGAGTTCAGGGTCTCATGATGATCTTTACCGTCGTCTTTAATACAACATGATGATTGTTTGGAGAAAGATGGAAAATTAGACGATGAATTAGGGTATGCTTTTTTTATAAAACAATTTGCCTTTATGGACAGAAAACCCAAGAGACATGAAACAGGGAAAGATTTGCACCAAAGAGGCCTAATGTTTAATTGGAATTGGAGCATCTCTACTAAGAAATATAAATCAGAATATTTTGATTCATGGACAAGATTGTGATTTGTCTTACTTTATCACAACAGACAGTTTCTTATTTTTAATTGCTTTGTTTTTTTTAGATCCAGAGTGGTCTACAATAACAGCAGATCTTCTTACTGTTCTTGTTCCTGTGTTTTCTCTCAGCCTTGGCAGAACGTTTTGCAGACATCTTCTTCCTGGTGGACAGTGGCGTGACTGCAGTAGAGTTTCAGCAGATCAGGACCATCCTTACCCGACTCGCCAATCAGCTTAACATCGGAGCGTCCGCCTACCGCCTGGGCTGGGCTCAGTACGGTCAAGACGTCAAGGTTGAACATCTTCTTAATGCCCACCAAACCAAAATCGAGACGCTCAATGATGTGAAGCGTTTCCGCCAGCGTAAATTGCAACCCAACGAGCCTCGTAATCTGGGCAAAGCGCTGATGTACGCCAGCACCAACCTCTTCACGAGTAATGCGGGAAGCCGTGCGGAACAAGGCTACCGACAGTTCCTGGTGGTTATAAGTGGGAAAGACTCTGATGATCCCGTGTATAGGGAGTCCCGCCTGATCAAATCTTCTGGAATAACCGTGGTTGGGTTGAGCCTCGGTGCATCAATGCAGGAAATGAGAATCGTTGCCACTCCACCGTACATATACCAGTCCATCACCAACATTGTACCCATAATGAGGGCTGCTTTTGAAATAGAGGAAGCGGAGACTGTTCTTACTGGAGGTGAACAAGTCTTTTTCAATTATACGATCACTATTACTGATAAATAACCTATTTAGCTAACCATTTGAAAATGTGTTCACAAGTGTTTTTTAAACAGTCACACCTTTCCGTATGTAACCATTGGGTAAACCAGTTTAAAGACCTTGTTAGATTTGTATGTAGCTCAATCATTTCCAGTGATGCATTACCAGAAGAGAGATTGTGCATTAGCCAATTTATATTTTAAATTAATAAATTATGCATACTGGGCGACAGGTGCAAGCGTGTCAGAACAGCCAACAACACTTTGTTAGCTAAAAATATGTGCATTTTATCTGAATCTTAAGTATTATTTAACTTTAACTTGAAATGTATGTTAATGTTTGTGCAACTCGTAACTTATTTGGTGATAATTATTCTATGATAATGCATGCCCTTTCCACAGATTGCAAAGCAGCCAAACTGGCCGACATTGTGTTCATCATTGATGAGTCTGGAAGTATAGGAACCCCCAACTTCCAGCTCGTGCGCAGTTTCCTGCACTCGATTGTGAACGGCCTGGAAGTCAGTCCATCCAGAGTGCGAGTCGGCATCGTGATGTACAACACAATGGCCACCGCACAGGTCTACCTCAACACCTTCAACAAGAAGGACGAATTGCTGAAGTACATCAAGATCCTGCCCTATCATGGAGGCGGCACGAACACTGGAGAGGCCCTGAAGTTCGCCCTGGAGAAGGTCTTCATCAAGCAAAAAGGAAGCAGGAAGGGTTCTGGTGTCCAGCAGGTGGCGGTGGTGATCACAGACGGTGAATCGCAGGACGACGTAAGCACGCCGGCGGCTCAGCTTCGTCGGGCCGGTGTCACTGTTTACGCAGTAGGAGTCAAAGATGCCAACGATACCCAGCTGGTGGAGATGGCGTCTTATCCTCCGAAAAAGCACAAGTTCATCGTGGACAGTTTTGCCAAGCTGAAATCTCTGGAGCAGAGCCTGCAGAAAAGTCTGTGCCAAAACATCCTCCGGTCAGCAATATCTGTCAGAGGAAATGCCATCAAAGAAGGTGCGAACCACTGATTTAAACACATTACATCACATCATATTTAGCTTTAATAAGTTCAATCCACCATGAATATACAAACTCAAAACAGCAAGAAGTGTGCAAGTTCTTTCAATAGGCCAAACCATAATAAGCTTTGTCATATACCTAACAACATTTTTGCTTTTCCTTTTCCAGGCTGCGTGCAAAAGGATGAAGCAGACATCTTCTTCCTCATCGATCACTCAGGAAGCATTTACCCCAACGACTTCAAGGACATGAAGAAGTTCATGATTGAGTTTCTAAATACCTTCCGCATTGGGCCACAACATGTCCGCATAGGGGTTGTGAAATACGCAGATTCCCCAGATTTAGAGTTTGATCTGACAGCACACTCAGATGTGAAGAGTTTGGAGAACGCTGTAGAGGCAATTATACAAATAGGAGGCGGGACAGAAACAGGAAGAGCACTGACTTCCATGGTCCCACACTATGATCGAGCGCTGGTCACGCGTGGTCACGAAGTCCCAAAGTACCTGGTGGTGATCACTGATGGAAAGTCCGCTGATGAGGTGAAGGTTCCTGCAGAACAGGTGAGGGTGCAAGGAGTCACTGTATACGCCATCGGGGTGAAAAGTGCAGATCCAGTCGAGCTGCAAGAGATCGCCGGCGACCCCAAGAGGACTTTCTTTGTCAATAATTTTGACGCTCTGACGCCGATCAAGGACGACATCATCACAGACATCTGTTCTCCAGAGGGTAAGAAACTGGACGAAGGTTTAAAAAGGCATTTCAGTTTTTTTGGGCATGTTTTTTCATAC
This sequence comes from Trematomus bernacchii, assembly GCF_902827165.1. Lineage (NCBI taxonomy): Eukaryota > Metazoa > Chordata > Actinopteri > Perciformes > Nototheniidae > Trematomus > Trematomus bernacchii. The sequence continues at coordinate 829,905 of NW_022987542.1, read as the reverse complement.
ACTGTTAATTGTTGACTTTGCAACTTGCAAGAATGGAGTTGAGTTGAAAGACGAACTCAAATAACAAACTGTTTAAGTTGATATCTTACAACCTATCAAATATTTAGTTCGATGCGAGTTGGATAGAAATGTGCATGGGGTAATGTGGCACTCAAATGGACTGTAAAATAGATGGCTATACTCCATGAATGGGCAAGTTTACAACAAGTAAAGCATTGAAAGGTGGACCACAACACTAACAGTGCTACTTTGTCCACAGCTTGCAATGATAAACCGGGTGACCTCCTCTTCCTGATTGACAGCTCTGGAAGCATTAACCCAAAAGACTACGAGAAAATGAAAGATTTCATGACATCTGTCATCACCAAGTCCGCCGTCGCGCAGGACAACGTGCACGTCGGCGTCATGCAGTTCAGCACCATCCAACAACTAGCGTTCCCCCTCAACCAATACTACAGCAAGGAACAAATGCTGAACGCCATCACAGCGATGCAGCAGGTTGGCGGAGGCACGCACACAGGGAAAGCCATCACGGATGTGTCGCAGTACTTTGACGGACTGAGAGGAGGGCGTCCTGGCATGAGGCAGACGCTGATAGTGATTACAGACGGCGAGGCACAAGACGAGGTCAAAGAACCCGCCTTGGCTCTGAGGAACAAGGGAGTGGAGATCTACGCCATCGGAGTGGTGGACGCCAACACGACCCAGCTGCTGGAGATCAGCGGCTCAGCAAAAAGGACGTACACTGAGAGGGATTTTGACGCTCTGAAGGACTTGGAGACCGAGTTGGCCTTGGCGCTATGTAGCACAGACACAGGTAAAACATCCAAATTACACAAAAAAAACTATGCACATATTTCATATGATGATTATAAGGTAAGTAGTTCTTTAAAGTTCCTTTTACATGCCTTCTGACCCGATTTGTGTTTCTATTTTCTGACAGACTGTAAGAAGACAGAAAAAGCTGACATTATTTTCCTGGTGGACAGCTCCACGAGCATAACCGCGGAGAAGTTCAGAAGCATGCAGAAGTTCATGTCGTCCATGGTGAACGAAACCACCGTCGCCAAGGACCTGACGCGCTTCGGGCTCATCCTCTACTCCACCGACCCCAACTCCGTGTTCACTCTGAAACAGTATAGCTCTAAACGAGAGGTCCTCAAAGCAATTCAAGAGCTGAAGCGCATGTTCAATGACACCTTCACCGGCAAAGCTTTGAAGTACTCTTTACCGTTCTTCAACAAAGACAATGGCGGCCGGGCGGACCTCAACGTGCCTCAGATCCTCATGGTGATCACGGACGGGGATGCCACAGATCTCTACAGTCTGGTAGAGCCGTCTGTGGCTCTGCGGGAAAACAGGATCAGCGTCTTCAGTATCGGAGTTGAAGGAGCCAACAAGACACAGCTGGAGATCATGGCCGGGAACGACTCCTCCAAAGTTTTCTACGTGGATAGCTTCAAGGCCCTGGAGAGTCTGTACAAGAACATTTCTCAAGTCCTCTGCGAAAACACCAAGCAAGGTAATAGGCAATGTCGAGTAATAGAAAGTAACTAAGTACGTTAACTCCCGTCCATAATCTATCTATCTATCTCTCTATCTCTCCATCTATCTCTCCATCTATCTCTTTATCTCTCTATCTCTCTCTCTCTCTCTCTATCTATCTATCTATCTATCTATCTATCTATCTATCTATCTATCTATCTATCTCTCCATCTATCTCTCTATCTATCTATCTCTCTATCTCTCTATCTCTCTCTCTATCTATCTATCTCTCTATCTCTCTATCTATCTATCTATCTATCTATCTATCTATCTATCTATCTATCTATCTCTCTATCTATCTATCTATCCCTCCATCTATCTATCTATCTATCTATCTATCTATCTATCTATCTATCTATCTATCTATCTATCTATCTATCTATCTATCTATCTATCTATCTATCTATCTATCTATCTATCTATCTATCTATCTATCTCTCTATCTATCTATCTATCTCTCCATCTATCTCTCTATCTATCTATCTCTCTATCTCTCTATCTCTCTCTCTATCTATCTATCTCTCTATCTCTCTATCTCTCTATCTATCTATCTATCTATCTATCTATCTATCTATCTATCTCTCTATCTATCTATCTATCCCTCTATCTATCTATCTATCTATCTATCTATCTATCTATCTATCTATCTATCTATCTATCTATCTATCTATCTATCTATCTATCTATCTATCTATCTATCTATCTATCTATCTCTCTATCTATCTATCTATCTATCTATCTATCTATCTATCTATCTATCTATCACAAGTAAACCTCAAATGTTCCAAAGTATATCTGCTCGAAAAGGTTGAAAACAACTGTTGTAAGCTACTAAGAATGTTTTCATAAGAACTTGAAGTGTGCTTTTGAACAGTATGTCTTGATTTTTTACTAGCTATGTAGAAACCTCTCTTTTATTTTGCAGTTTGTGAGAAACAGCAGGCCGACCTGGTCTTCCTGCTCGATCAGTCCGGCAGCATCAAACAGGAGGACTACACCATCATGAAGAATTTCACCTCAGATCTAGTGAGCAGCTTCAAAGTGAGTGAGAATCTAGTGCGTGTCGGGCTCGCCCAGTTCAACAGCGGGTTCCAGGACGAATTTGACCTCAACAAGTTCTACAGCCAGGATGTCGTGAACAAGCACATCTTGAGCATGACGCAGAGGGGTGGAGGCACTAATATCGGACAGGCCCTGGACTCCATCAGGGGTTATTTCGAGGCGTCACGTGGCAGCCGAAGATCTGCCGGGATCTCCCAGAATCTGGTGCTGATCACAGACGGGGAATCTGATGACGACGTTGAGGATGCCGCCGATCGTCTCCGGGCTCTGGGCATCGAGATGTTTGCCATCGGCATTGGAAACGTCCACGATCTGGAGCTCCTGCAGATCACAGGAACACCGGAGAGGCTGTTCAGCGTGAAAGACTTCGGCAGCTTGGATAAGATCAAGCAATCGGTGGTCGAGACAATCTGCAAATCCAAAGATATCGACGATAGCCCCATAGATGGTGAGTAGAAACATGTGGCATCACAGATTAAAATCAGTCGCTGTCGAGAAAGATGTCGAGATCTTTTAATGCTTACAAACATGTCGTCCTCGTAGTCAGTGAGCTGTACAGTAAGTAACATAAAAACTTGCATAGAGTTTCAGCAAAGAATCAATACATATATGACATATGACATATGCAGTGGCGACCCGTGTCTATCACAACTGGACCTTCTGTAGACACACACACCCCCCGCCCCAGCGTTATAATGTCCGTCTTTTCACTGAATTGTCGCCTTGAAAAGGGTACTCACAACAATTCCGCAACAACTTCATCTTCACCTGTTGCACTTGCCATTTCAACGTTAAAAACAATAAACCGGCATGAATTGCTTCGTCGCATTCATCTAGATCCTCTGTCTGGAGCCAGTTAGCTAGCGGCCCTTCTAGAGTACCTGGAACCGAGGGAAACTCTGAAAGAATACGCCCATTGGCTACAAATCAATATATGATTGGTTGATCAAACTGTCAGTCAAAATGTACGCTCTCATTCAGTGCAACGGCCAGGGCATTCTACATAGGAACCTTTTTCTCCCACGAAAGTACCTGCTCTCTAGCAGGGACGGAAAAGGGGGTAAAAAAGGTTCTGATGAACTAATTTTTGTTCCGGCTCTTTTTGGTGTGAACGCGACATTTCGGAACTATATCGGAACTAAAGTGGGAAAAGTACTGCGGTGTGAACGCGACTATTAATTCACGTCACCACCGCTAAGTTAAAGGCAGCTAATGTTGGGCTATAAAGGAACTACAGCACGCTCACGTGACTTCAGGTCACGACCGCTAAGCTAAAGGCGGCTAATGTTGGGCTATAAAGGAACTATGTCTAATTTAGACATTTGTTAGCAACCTCAATTTTTTTAATCCACCAGTTGGGTATTTACTGACATATTTTATGTTGTACAACAAAACGTTAAAGTCTCTCCAGCTTGTGTTAACCACTGACCTTATTTCAGAAAACAACCAAAAACACATTCAGAATACCGTTGACCTCCAGACCAGGGGACAGGAAGTGATGAAATACTGACTCATTACAGGGTTTTAGGACTAATTCCTGCCGCTCTATATTAAAGCTTTTTGTGCCTCTGTGTTTATGACTGCCAAAGGTAAAGACATATTTCCCTTTCCTACAGACTGCAGCATTGATATCGCCATGGGATTCGATATTACTCGGAGAACGGCAGGTGGGATTCTGGTCAGCGGTCACACCAAGCTCGAGAACTTCTTGCCGAAAATCGCCCATTACGTGTCCTCGGTTAAGGGTCTGTGCTGCACCGGCACTAAGCCCGTCAAAACCAACATTGCGTATCGAGTGGTGGCTGAAGACGGAGTTACTCGTCACGACTACAACTTTGAGGGCTACAGCAAGGAGGTGGTGGATAAAGTCATCCTGAATCTGGCAGAACCCACTTACTTCAACACCGCCATGTTGAAATCCTTCGGACAGAAGTTCAACACCCAGTCCAGTGCCAGCGTGAAGGTGAGTCTGAGACAAAGTACAACGTTACATCCACAGAAAACCATCTCTATCATTTTCAGATGTATATCAGTATGTAGTGTCTCTACTTTAAAGAGTCCTCTCCTGCTGATGTTTAGGTGTATATCAGTATGTAGTGTCTCTACTTTAAAGAGTCCTCTCCTGCTGATGTTCAGGTGTATATCAGTATGTAGTGTATCTACTTTAAAGAGTCCTCTCCTGCTGATGTTCAGGTGTATATCAGTATATAGTGTCTCTACTTTAAAGAGTCCTCTCCTGCTGATGTTCAGGTGTATATCAGTATGTAGTGTCTCTACTTTAAAGAGTCCTCTCCTGCTGATGTTCAGGTGTATATCAGTATGTAGTGTCTCTACTTTAAAGAGTACTCTCCTGCTGATGTTCAGGGTGTATATCAGTATGTAGTGTCTCTACTTTAAAGAGTCCTCTCCTGCTGATGTTCAGGTGTATATCAGTATGTAGTGTCTCTACTTTAAAGAGTCCTCTTCCTGCTGATGTTCAGGGTGTATATCAGTATGTAGTGTCTCTACTTTAAAGAGTCCTCTCCTGCTGATGTTCAGGTGTACATCAGTATGTAGTGTCTCTACTTTAAAGAGTCCTCTCCTGCTGATGTTCAGGTGTATATCAGTATGTAGTGTCTCTACTTTAAAGAGTCCTCTCCTGCTGATGTTCAGGTGTATATCAGTATGTAGTGTCTCTACTTTAAGAGTCCTCTCCTGCTGATGTTCAGGTGTATATCAGTATGTAGTGTCTCTACTTTAAAGAGTCCTCTCCTGCTGATGTTCAGGTGTATATCAGTATGTAGTGTCTCTACTTTAAAGAGTCCTCTCCTGCTGATGTTCAGGTGTATATCAGTATGTAGTGTCTCTACTTTAAAGAGTCTTTTCGCCCTCCGTCCAAAACCAGAGCCTATTTTCAACTTTTTCACTTCATTTGTGACATCTTGACTTTATTATAATTAGTCGTATTAAGGAGATGAGATCGTTTTTCTTGTTGAGGACTTAAACGCTAACCCCGTCCATCAGGTGCTGGTGATCTTCTCTGACGGACTCGATGGAGACGTGATGAGTCTGGAGCAAGAAGCAGAGCTGCTGCGGAGATCTGGTAAGGCTTTGGACATAAATGTTGGGGAAATATTTATCATAGGCCCATAACTTTGAGCCAGTTGATCAGTTTTCTCTTGGATATCAGCATGTGAAGGACACTGTTCAGGAACTAGTTGATGCTCTGTATGTGATGACTACTTCCATTCTGGAGAGGATCACAAATACATGGATCCTGAGATTGAAGCTCAAGCCGGGGACCAGTGATTATTTGTATATCATAATCCATCAGTGTTTTCCATCAAAGCTCCAGCTCTCCCCGTGTCTCTCTGAGTTTCGTCTCCATTGCTTCAGAAGTTTCCATCAGAATACATATTGGCCACCAACAGAAAGGTGTTCTGGTGGTCTGTAGATGAGTGAGTGTGATGTCTCTGCAGGGGTCAGCGCTCTGCTCACCGTGGCCCTGGAGGGGACCCGGGACCCCGCCCAGCTGCAGATGGTGGAGTTCGGACGAGGGTTCGGATACAAACTCCCTCTGAGCATCGGCATGCAGAGCGTGCACAGCACCATCCTCCAACAGATCGTAAGTGCACGTAACGCTGGGAGGAACCGAGGTAGAGAGGGGGGCGCGATTCACTTTTCTATTGTTCTGCATGCATCCAGTGGAGGAGATAGAGAACACCAATGGCAATGTTTTGTATAAAGCGATTTTATTGAGCGTTCAGAAAAGGAAACGGTTCATTTAAAAAGACAATGATGAAGAAAATGCTGATTAAATCTATATATATTTTCAATAGCAGCCAAATATTCTTGCTTTTCTATACATATTATTTGTATTCATTTAAGAATAAAAATACATTTCGTGGCTTAAATCTGTTGTCATAAAACCAGATTATTGAATAACTAAAGAACACAATATTTCTAAGGGAAAATGTTTTCAATTCTTAAAATAAAAGCATTTTATTTAAGTTTTTTTTTTTTTTTTTTTGATATTTAAAATAATATTTTTCTAAATATACAATTTTGGCGAAAACATTTAATGGAAGAAAATTATACCTTGTTTTTTTACTTCATTTTTTGAACAAAGACAAAAATATCAGCAAGACCTAACTTCACCTAAATAGAGATTTATAAGAAAATACATATAAAAACACACAGACTGCCTCAAGAGCTAGACAGGATGCACACTTTATAGATAAGTACAGTTTTAAGATGGTAACCGTACAACTAATACCAGATGTAAATGTACTTTTCGGGGATTTAAAGGTCCCCTATTATCCTCTTATAGAAGAAGAGGGGACACATGTTGATGTAGAAGAGACATGAAGAAGAGGGGACACATGTTGATGAAGAAGAGACATGAAGAAGAGGGGACACATGTTGATGTAGAAGAGACATGAAGAAGAGGGGACACATGTTGATGTAGAAGAGACATGAAGAAGAGGGGACACATGTTGATGTAGAAGAGACATGAAGAAGAGGGGACATATGTTGATGTAGAAGAGACATGAAGAAGAGGGGACACATGTTGATGTAGAAGAGACATGAAGAAGAGGGGACACATGTTGATGTAGAAGAGACATGAAGAAGAGGGGACACATGTTGATGTAGAAGAGACATGAAGAAGAGGGGACACATGTTGATGTAGAAGAGACATGAAGAAGAGGGGACACATGTTGATGTAGAAGAGACATGAAGAAGAGGGGACACATGTTGATGTAGAAGAGACATGAAGAAGAGGGGACACATGTTGATGTAGAAGAGACATGAAGAAGAGGGGACACATGTTGATGTAGAAGAGACATGAAGAAGAGGGGACACATGTTAATGAAGAAGAGACATGAAGAAGAGGGGACACATGTTGATGTAGAAGAGACATGAAGAAGAGGGGACACATGTTGATGTAGAAGAGACATGAAGAAGAGGGGACACATGTTGATGAAGAAGAGACATGAAGAAGAGGGGACACATGTTGACCTTTAAGGGAGCAGAGGTGTTTCTAAGTGATGTGTGTTTATGTCTCTGCAGGACACGGTGTCGGACAGGGAGTGCTGCGGTGTCATGTGCAAGTGTTCGGGACACGAAGGCATCCGGGGCCTTCGGGGCTCCCCGGGGACAAAGGTGACTGACACACACACACACACACACACACACACACACACACACACACACACACACACACACACACCTTAAAGTCTAAACATGATGTCGGGAGTGTTTGGGGAAGCTGTCAGGAGACGTTAAAGCTGAGAGCAAGCAGACACTCGCAGAGATCTGAGACGCTCTGACCTCTTGGATACTTTTCTAAATAAAAGCGCACACACTTCACTCAGTGTGGTTTGTATGCACTCCAGGGTCAGCAGGGTCTGCTGAGCACACAGGCATGACAACACTTTCCCATCAGTGCTGGAACACACGCAGATCCTCTGACTAAAGGGAGGGTTTGGGTACTAACAGCTGTGGACCTATTTAGACACTTACATCTAATAGTATCTTTTTAATATATTGTATATTTTTATTCCTCGGGATGGTAAGAAACAGCATTTTGAATCGCCCCTGTCTGTACCACGCACACAGAAGATTGGCAATAAAGTTGACTTGACTTCTCTTCTCTTTCATTAACAGGGTGGTCCGGACAGGGGGGATTCCTTGGATACCCCGGAGAGGAGGGCGTCCCTGTGAGTGCTTCTTCTTTGGTTTAAAACACCATTTACATACATCATGCATACTGGAAGAGAATGTGTGCCTCATGGTGTTGTGTGGTAGTGTGTGTGTGTGTGTGTGGTGTGTGTGTGGTGGTGGTGTGTGTGTGTGTTGTGTGTGTGTTGTTGTGGTGTGTGTGTGTGTGTGTGTGTTGTGGTGTGTGTGTGTGTGGTGTGTGTGTGTGTGTGTGTGTGTGTGTGTGTGTGTGTTTCAGGGGGGTCGAGGGGGTCCTGGAACCAGTGGACCTCAGGGTGTTCAGGGTTGCTCTGGACTCAGAGGACAGAAGGTACAACGATTGATTGATATGTTGATAATATATCATGATGCATAAAGTCTGATGGAAGCAGCTGCTGATGTGTGTGTGTGTGTGTGTGTGTGTGTGTGTGTGTGTGTGTGTGTGTGTGTGTGTGTGTGTGTGTGTGTGTGTGTGTGTGTGTGTGTGTGTGTGTTTGTGTGTGTGTTTGTGTGTCTGCAGGGATACCGAGGCCTGCGGGGGAACAGGGTGAGTAACTGCAGTGAAGTGGATCAAGTGTGCTGAGACACAAACGTTATCAGAGGAAATGATTGATGTTTCTGCCGAACAGGGCGAGGACGGAGAGAACGGTCTGGACGGGGTGAACGGAGAACAGGTACGAGCTGAAGGAAACACACATCATCACCTGATCTTCACTATTCACACCACAGGTTCACAAAAGTTACACTCAGTTTGACTTAGGGATGGGAATTTGGAAGCAAATGGATATTCGAATATTCGACCCCCAAAAAAACGGTTAACCGATTAACCGAAATGTACATATCCTATCAACAACAACAAATGTGGGGAAAAAAAATTCCCAAAAGAAAAATAATTTAATTTTGAAAAATAAATAAATACATGTTCAAATAAGTTTAGAAACCAAGTCGAATTTGTCAAATGTATTGAACTGGTGATCACAGTTTGAACAGTTGACAGCTATAGGCCTACAGCTTTCATGCTTAATACATAACTTGGTTTTTAAATGAAAGAGGGATCATACACGAACAACATAACGGGTTAGGGTAACGTAACCCTATCACAACAGAGATCAACCTGTAACAGGGTTAGGGTAACGTAACCCTATCACAACAGAGATCAACCTGTAACAGGGTTAGGGTAACGTAACCCTATCACAACAGAGATCAATAACCTATAACAGGGCCTATCACAGAATGCAGCTATTCAATACTCATTCTGCTTTAAGAATATGAGCATGTCTACTCAGGGGAGAGGCGGGCGCGGAGGCGATTCACAATCAGGCCAGCTGTAGAGAAGACCCTCTCAGCTGGAATGTGGGCATAAGATGAGGTTTGAGTCTGCGTGGTCTGCGTGTAGGGAGGGGCAGCAGCCATATCGTTAGCTAGAACTAGATCTGATGGATTTGGACATGAACGCCAGTGAAGTATAACCGGACGCGAGAGAGAGAGAGATCAGCACCTGCAGCTCTGCCCGCTGTGAGGGACCGCTGAGCGGAGCAAAACACACCTTTAGACCTAACACACTTAGCTATGGCACTGTCGTATACATTGAATTATTCCATTTGATCAAATGTCATCAACTTAGGCACCCCTCCCAAAACATTATAATTACAATAAACATATTCATAACTCATATTCTCATACCTGAATCATTTTGAATATTCGAATATTCGATGAATCGTTCCCGTCCCTAGTTTGACCATCACTTCCAGAGATATATGTGCTTTATAAGGTCCAAGGTTCACGGTTAGTTTATTTTATAGCACATTTTAAGACACAGAGGCAATTCAAAGTGCTTCACATAGGCATTTAACACATGATCATTAAAACACGTGCGTGCGTGCGTGCGTGCGTGCGTGCGTGCGTGCGTGCGTGCGTGCGTGCGTGCGTGCGTGCGTGCGTGTGTGTGTGGTGGATTTTCAGTGTGTTTCTGTTTTGTCTGCAGGGACTCACGGGGAGAGACGGAGCTCGGGGAGATCTTGGACGCGCAGGAAACCCAGTAAACCATTTCATTATATAATAATTGTAGAATTTATAATGTATATATATTGATGTTAAATTAGCAATACAGATAATTAATCACTATTATTTAATTTTGTTGTTGTTCATTTGTGTACATTTTAATCAATTATATGACTTGAACTTGTCTTATAATAATGTAACAGTTTGCAGATATGTTTATATATAATAATTTAACAATATAATGTAATGTATTTTATTTAAATGAGCACGTTGAACACAGTGTCTCCAGGTAGATTAGAGGAATTGAAGCCTTCTCATTGGCGGGGAGCTGTTGATTGACAGGTGTTTCTGTCCACAGGGTATCCGGGGCATCAGAGGGGAGGCGGGGCTTAAAGGACAGCGAGGACTGAGAGGAGATCCGGTGAGTCAAACATCTTTAAATCTCTTTTGTATTAATGATGGAAACATGTTGAACATCACACATCAATTAAGGCATTGCACATTCCAAATATATACATGCCACCTGCCGGTCAAATATATTCTCACTTTAAGTTTGAAAAACTCTTAGAATTCTTAGAAAAAAGTCAGAACTCTGAGAAATAAATTAAGACTTATGAGATTTTCCAAAAATATACATATATATTTATTTTTTATTAAAGTCAGAATTCTGAGAAAAGTCAGATTTTCAAAACAGAAAAAAGCAAAAAAGATTCTCCCAGAATTCCGATTTCTTTCTCAGAATTTGGAGATTGAAGTCAAAATTCGAGGGACAACAAGTCAAACATTCTTATAAATTGTTTTTACTTTATTCTGTTTGAAAATCTGACCCTTCTCTCAGAATTTCGAGGAATATCTGTGAATTCTGAAAAAAAAAGAAAAGTCAGAATTGTGAGATTTTCAGATTTTACAATTTCCTCAGAATTCTAACTTTAATCTCAAAACCAACAAAAAAATCACTTTTGGTCAGATCTCAACAAATATGTTCACACGTGGCCCCGATCCTCTTCAGTACACTAAGCCAATTTACAACTAACCTAAACACAAGATACTATTTACACTACCTGTGGCTCAGAGGGATAGTTTTATTGAACCCATTCTGCCTGAAAAAATCAGTGCTTAGATTTGTGCACATATCCAAAAAGAAAGTTGATCTCCAAATCTTAAATTATGTTTAAAAGTCTCTTCTTCTGTTTGCATGAGATGTGTCAAACATGTATTCAGAATAGCACGTGTTAGTGTGCAGGATGATGTAGTCTGCTCTGCTGTTTCTAATGAAGGCGACTGAAAGACTTCTGCCGATTGGAGACGGATCTGGCAAACCCAAATGTTTGAATTAGCAGTGGATTTCTGAGACCAAAAAGTCATTCATTTATTGTGTTTCATTGAATGTGATGCTTTAGTGTTTAAGCAATATAAATGATCTGATTGTGAGTAGCTTATTAGAGAGGAGGGAGAGAAGTCCCCGAGGAAACATTCACCGAGACAAAGGAGGGAGTTTGTTTATCTTAAGGCAAAACAGTCTGCAGTGTAAATATACAAAGTTTAAAGCAACACACACACACACACACACACACACACACACACACACACACACACACACACACACACACACACACACACACACACACACACACACACACACACACACTAACTCATGCTGTGTCTCTGTGTCACATTATAAACATCATTGGTGTCTAGAGAGTAGATCCAATAACAGGGAAACGTCCAAGCACAGCTGGAGGCTCGTCCAAACGAAACTGAACCCTGTGTGTGTGTGTGTGTGTGTGTGTGTGTGTGTGTGTGTGTGTGTGTGTGTGTGTGTGTGTGTGTGTGTGTGTGTGTGTGTGTGTGTGTGTGTGTGTGTGTGTGTGTGTAGGGGGAGCCCGGTGCTGCTAACACCAGCCCAGGACCCAAAGGAGATCCCGGGAACCCTGGATTACCGGTGAGAAGAAAAGAATCTCATGATGTGCATGTATTATTACAGCTCTTCTTCTTTAGCACCCGGGTTTGGGATAACCACGGCGTAAAAAAAGTGAATCATCGTCCATGAGTTTGCTCAGATGTTTTTGTGTTTGAATCCACAGGGGGGCGCCGGTGTGGACGGGCGATCAGGGGAGAGCGGAGTCGTTGGAAACTCGGTGAGATTCTGTGCTCAACACCATTTAATAACAGTGTGACCGTTTACTTTTCATTGGTACAGGCGTATGTTTGCGCTTCTATTTAACTTCCACAAATACTCAAAGGTTGTGATTTGCAGCGTGGCTGCTGCAAGACCTTATTTAAATCAAATGGTTTGCTTTGCAACCCAGTTAAAGTTGCATTTCCCAGTTTGATGCTTTAAGGATTTCAGCTTCTTGTTGTCTCATTCCTTCAATGGGAATTCAATAGGAACATTAGTTGATTGCTATTTTCTAACTTAGACCCCATTTATACTATTATTACAGCTGTTTTATACCCATTTTATCCCGTTATTACACCCGTGTAACTACATTATCAAACGGTGATTACACTGTTATTACACCGTTATAATACCCTTATTACACTGTTATTACACCGTTATAATACCCTTATTACATTGTTATTACGTCAATAATACTCCCCTATTAAACCCATGTTACACCACTCTAACCCTCATATTACACCATAGTTACACTGTCATTTCACTCCTTTTTTGTACATACTGTTACTTTTTTAATTGTTATTATCCTCGTGTAAACTCCTAGCTGTCCTCCCCTGAGTTGCAACATTTTTCTAACAGTAATGAACACAGGTTTATCTTATCTTATTTTTAAAAGCATGCATGTTTCTTGACTCATTTCAAAAGAATGTTTCTCCATTAGTCACTGAGACGTGAGAGAATATCCAATGAGTGGCCATGTAAGGGTTAGAGTGTGTCAACGACATCACAGAGAGAGACGTTACTCTGCATCACTCTTCAAATATTGTGTTTGCTGCTGTTCAGGGTCCAGACGGGAGAAGAGGGCCGCCGGGTGAGAAGGTGAGAAGAACTCACACACACACACACACACACACACACACACACACACACACACACACACACACACACACACACACACACACACACACACACACACACACACACACACACACACACACATATTAAACGGAGTGTGTGTAAGGGTGGGAACCGAAGTGAGAACAGATAACAGATACCTAAAGAAAAATAATCATTTTGGTTGTGCTTATCGGTTCCTAAACTCAGACTGTATACGTCTGGACTCTCTGTGTCAAATGAAACTGTATGGGAGGTGTGTGGTGCAGTGGGTTGTGCGTTGGTGTTCGGATCAGGGGAGCACAGGTTCAAACCCCAGTGCAGTCAGCATGTCGTTGTGTCCCTGAGACACTTCACCCCAAAGTCCTCCTGTGGGGATTGACCTCAGTATTGAGTATGTAAGTCACTTTGGATAAAAGCGTCTAACAAGTGACATGTCATGTAAAAAAAATGCAATGTATGATATGATTTGTAAATATGAAAACAAATGTGACAAAAGGTTTTCATAAATACCTATTTTAGGACGTTTTTGGCGTATTTTAATCTCTCAGAGAACCAGAATCGTTACAAAATCAAATTGATACCCAACCCTAGTGTGTGTGTGTGTGTGTGTGTGTGTGTGTGTGTGTGTGTGTGTGTGTGTGTGTGTGTGTGTGTGTGTGTGTGTGTGTGTGTGTGTGTGTGTGTGTGTGTGTGTGTGTGTGTGTGTGTGTGTGTGTGTGTGTGTGTGTGTGTGTGTGTGTGTCCGTGTCCTCCTGCAGGGTGCACCTGGAAAGCCTGGAGTTCTGGGACTCCAAGGCATCGCCGGTGCTTCAGGTCCACAGGTGAGCGACCAGATTATATAGAGGGGACATACATTTTAATATTTAGTATTATTGCAAAAAAGTATACATTTATCTTCCCTTGGAGAGCCCTCATGTTATACATATCTATAATCTATAAGTTTCATTTCTATGTCTTTTTAAGATGGAGTTATCACCACAAAGTTAGTTAGTTGTTAGTGAAAAATAAGCATGCGTATATTTGGAAGAATTGACAAACAGAGCTCGAGACCTTTCCTGAATAACCTTCATGTTATTTATTTCATATTTAAATATCTGCTCTGTTTTGGATTTGTTTCATTTCCTCTCACGCACCTGGTCCTTTTAGTTTATGTGAGCGTCTGCCATGGTGTTTCCTGCATGTGACTTTTTGAATGAATAATACAAATGAAAAAAAAACATGTTTTCATATTGTCAAATGAATCCATGTTTTGTCTGCAGGGTCCCAGTGGGGTCAGAGGTCAACCTGGACCGAGAGGACTCGCTGGCCTGCCTGGAGCTCAGGTGAGTGCACATGCCCCGGTGGATTATTGAAAGACAGTAGAAGAACAGGTTGAGTTTTGTGTTTGTTATCGAGTCTAGTTGCCAGCTTAGACCCCTGACATGTGGAGTGACCCAAAGACGATGATAGAAATGTAAAGTAGGGTCTCCAGCAGCTTCTATGCTAACCTGCCGGAGTAACGACTGAATGAACACCGGTAGAGGACTCAATAGCACGACTCAGGGACAGAGGCTTGGGCTGCAAAAGGTTCTTTATAGCAGAGGTTCGGTACACGGGAGATCAGTCAGTAAGGCAACCAAAACAGACGGGCAAAGAACAGGGTCAGGACACGAAGCTGGGTCAGGACACGAAGCTGGGTCAGGACACGAAGCTGGGTCAGGGACACGAAGCTGGGTCAGGTACACGAAGCTGGGTCAGGACACGAAGCTGGGTCAGGACACGAAGCTGGGTCAGGTACACGAAGCTGGGTCAGGACACGAAGCTGGGTCAGGACACGAAGCTGGGTCAGGACACGAAGCTGGGTCAGGTACACGAAGCTGGGTCAGGTACACGAAGCTGGGTCAGGACACGAAGCTGGGTCAGGACACGAAGCTGGGTCAGGACACGAAGCTGGGTCAGGTACACGAAGCTGGGTCAGGACACGAAGCTGGGTCAGGACACTAAGCTGGGTCAGGACACGAAGCTGGGTCAGGACACGAAGCTTGGTCAGGTACACGAAGCTGGGTCAGGTACACGAAACTGGGTCAGGACACGAAGCTGGGTCAGGACACGAAGCTGGGTCAGGACACGAAGCTGGGTCAGGTACACAAAGCTGGGTCAGGTACACGAAGCTGGGTTAGGACACGAAGCTGGGTCAGGACACGAAAGTTAACTCAAATGAAACTCATTATATCCTACTGGGACATATTCGGACAGTTTTGGAGGTTATTGAGGACGCTGAATCCATTTCTGACATTTTCAGGATCAGATATGGCCGTTTTAACCAGAAAGTGATCATATCTGTACTCTCTGTGTCGACTGGTTCTGAGTGATTAAGAGCAGCTGTTCTGCTTCCTCTAAACAGGACTAAAAGCAGCAGATTAGCACCAATCCAAATGCTTTTCCAGCCAAAAGACACAACAGCGGTAGAAATCCTCCTCTTCGTCCCTCGGGGGCATTGATTGGTCCTTAATGCTCGACAGATGAACGTTTATCCTGCAGCTCGAGGAAGTGTTGGTTCATTCTGTGGGTTTCAGATTTAATGCTTTAATGACGCTGCGAGTTGTAAATCCTGCAGAATCTGACCCGCCTCACAGCTGGGGCTCATCTGCCTCTGGCTCCAGGTCGCAGACATGTTTCCTCTCAGTTATTTACAGACAATAACTCAGGAATTGTCTGAACAGATTTGGGAAGTGGACGGAAGTATCCCCATGTTTTATAGATCTGACCCGCCCTTAAAATGAACTTTACTCGTGGTATGAAATCAGACACAGAAATAACTCAGAGCTCATTCCTTCCAAATGACTAATTGGGTGAAATA
Organism: Trematomus bernacchii; assembly: GCF_902827165.1. NCBI lineage: Eukaryota > Metazoa > Chordata > Actinopteri > Perciformes > Nototheniidae > Trematomus > Trematomus bernacchii. The sequence continues at coordinate 813,763 of NW_022987542.1, read as the reverse complement.
AGAAGTGTCGCCGGGCAGATTGACGGCATATTGTGTAACGGCTGTAGTTTAACAGTTGACAATGGTGGGAATATGTTTGTACGGAAGAGGATAAGTGCTTGTGCACATTTTCTTTTTTTGTAAACAAATTTGAACCCTTAATTTATATTTCATGATAAAATATTAGGGCGCTCTGGATATGACATTCTCTCTCCTCGTGTTTTGTGATTAAAATGATTCCCAACATTATCTCCTGTCTTCCTGCAGGGAGGCCCGGGAGTAGCTGGAGGCCCGGGGTCCGTGGGGCGGCGAGGAGCCAACGGACAGAAGGTGAGACACACATGCGGCTTTCACACCAGCGCTTTCCCCTTTCTAGCTCCGAGCTAGAGCTTTTCTGGTTCAGCTCCGGTTTCCCTTTTCTGCTCCCGCTTTGTTCACACCACTCAGAGCCCAACTGGTGCTGCCGCTGCTGCGTCATGACGTCACCGTTTACATCGCTGATTTTCTCCCCAACGGCGCTCACAACAACAACAACGGGGGACTGCGTCAGGTCGATGATCGTGTTGCTTTTAATCATACGAAGCCAGATTAAATTAAATAACGACTTCTCCAACCTTATACTTTTCTCCAGAGTGCCGTGGTTCATTGTTTATTAATGTGTTTCATTTACCGACCGCTGCAGTGCTGGCTGCTCTTCCACAGGAGTGTATTCTCCCGTTAGCTCCGGGTTAGCTCACACGGCTCTAAAGTATTCACTGTCTGACTGTCACACAAGCAGCTGATACATATCCCCAGACACACTGTAATTACACTGTTATTACACGGTTATAATAACCTAATTACAATGTTATTAAACCCTAATTACACTGTTCTTACACTATTATTACACTGTTATAATACCCTAATTACACTGTTATCAAACCCTTATTACACTGTAATTACACTGTTATTACACTGTTATTACACTGTTATAATACCCTAATTACATGGTTATAATAACCTAATTACACTGTTATTAAACCCTTATTACACTGTTATCAAACCCTAATTACACTGTTATTAAACCCTAATTACACTGTTATTACACTGTTATTAAACCCTTATTACACTGTAATTACACTATTATTACACTGTTATACCCTAATTACACTGTTATCAAACCCTTATTACACTGTTATCAAACCCTAATTACACTGTTATTAAACCCTAATTACACTGTTATTACACTGTTATTAAACCCTTATTACACTGTAATTACACTATTATTACACTGTTATAATACCCTAATTATACTGTTATCAAACCCTTATTACACTGTAATTACACTGTTATTACACTGATATAATACCCTAATTACACTGTTATCAAACTCTTATTACACGGTTATAATACCCTAATTACACTGTTATTAAACCCTAATTACACTGTTATTACACTGTTATTAAACCCTTATTACACTGTTATTAAACCCTTATTACACTGTTATTAAACCCTTATTACATGGTTATAATACCCTAATTACACTGTTATTACACGTTATTAAACCCTTATTTCACTCTTAAATCCTTATTACACTGTTATTAAACCCTTATTACACTGTTATTAACCACTAATTACACTCTTATTATATCCATATTACACTGTTATTAACCCCTAATTACACTCTTATTATATCCATATTACACTGTTATTACATCCTTATTAAACTGTTATTAAACCCTGATTACACTGTTATTACACTGTTATTAAACCCTTATTACATGGTTATGAAACCCATTATACACCCATGTAACACCACTCTAACCCTCATATTACACCATAGTTACACTATTACACCCCTATTTAAAAATACTCCATTGCCAAAACAAACAAACACAAGGCACATATATTAAATATTGCACATGTTTTTTAAGTATAATACAATACATATATATAGTATTTTAAGTATATAGGAGTCATTTCAATGCTCTAACTCTAACTGTGTTACTGACAGGGTTTTGGTCCTTTTTTCGAAGCAGAAATGTGAAAAATATGCTAGTTTTTTTTCCTATTTCAATGTTTTGGGACCAAACCTAAACGGAACAGGTCTGTGATGGACCTACAGATGATAATAATTACAGGCAGCCTTGGTGTCGTGTTGTATTTTTAATGTTCGATGGACACCAGAGTGTTGTAAATGTGACGGTGAAGTAAACTCTGAGCGTTTGTGTTGAAGGGCCAACCAGGAGATCCAGGAGTGAACGGGGTCTCAGGATCCCAGGGGCCCAGAGGCATGCCGGTCAGTGTGTGTGTGTGTGTGTGTGTGTGTGTGTGTGTGTGTGTGTGTGTGTGTGTGTGTGTATATATGAGTGTGTCGCAGTAATACAATGTGTATCTATGATATTTTTGTGTGTGTCTGTCTGTTCGTGTGTATGTGTGTGTTGCATTTGTACAAAGTGTGTTTTTGATCTGTGTGTGTGTGTGTGTATGAGTGTGTCGCAGTAATACAAAGTGTGTCTCTGATCTTTGTGTGTGTGTGTTGCAGTAATACAAAGTGTGTATCTGATATGATATGTGTGTGTGTGTTGCAGTAATACAAAGTGTGTTTCTGATATGTGTGTGTGTGTGTCTGTGTGTCTCAGGGTCAGGATGGTAAAGACGGGTATGGACCTGTAGGGCCGAACGGAGGAAAGGTAGGGAACGCTTTCTCCCCTGATTCATATTACGACTGAATAAAAGGACATATTAATATATTAAAACATAAAGTGACATGTTAATATATTACAAATATTTAGTTGTGTCTTGTTCTGTTTGAGTACTTACAGAAAATGTTTAATATTAATTAATAACATTACATTTAAAATGTTTTTCTGGTTGAAGGGAGATCCTGGTTTTCCTGGTTACCCCGGGCTGACGGTGAGTTTTCCCTGATAAACACTTTCATATTAAATATTTCAATTCATAATCACGATGTAATTAAATGATGAAATGCTAAATTAATGAATGTAACTGTATTGCTGTGTTCAGGGGGAGAGCGGCCTGCCGGGACCCGGAGGATACCACGGGCAAAAAGGGAACGTCGGGCCAGGCGTGAGTCTTTACATCACCTGTTATGCAAAATCCACTTCTTCATGTCTCTTCTACATCAACATGTGTCCCCTCTTCTTCATGTCTCTTCTACATCAACATGTGTCCCCTCTTCTTCATGTCTCTTCTACATCAACATGTGTCCCCTCTTCTTCATGTCTCTTCTACATCAACATGTGTCCCCTCTTCTTCATGTCTCTTCTACATCAACATGTGTCCCCTCTTCTTCATGTCTCTTCTACATCAACATGTGTCCCCTCTTCTTCATGTCTCTTCTTCATCAACATGTGTCCCCTCTTCTTCATGTCTCTTCTACATCAACATGTGTCCCCTCTTCTTCATGTCTCTTCTTCATCAACATGTGTCCCCTCTTCTTCATGTCTCTTCTACATCAACATGTGTCCCCTCTTCTTCATGTCTCTTCTACATCAACATGTGTCCCCTCTTCTTCATGTCTCTTCTACATCAACATGTGTCCCCTCTTCTTCATGTCTCTTCTACATCAACATGTGTCCCCTCTTCTTCATGTCTCTTCTACATCAACATGTGTCCCCTCTTCTTCATGTCTCTTCTTCATCAACATGTGTCCCCTCTTCTTCATGTCTCTTCTTCATCACCATGTGTCCCCTCTGTGGAAAGAGACTCTGAAAGTTTCAGGAAAAAAGATTCTCTCTCTTTTTGATCCATTTTTATAAAAACCTGTCTGAAAATGAGCTGATCAGATTTTGGCCACTTTGTGATGTCATAATGATGTGTTGTCTTGTGTAACCATTAGCCAATCAGCAACCCAGGTAACCCCCTCCCCCCCCCCCCTTATCACCTGAATCTCCTCCTAGAGCTCCATTGAGTTATTTTTAACCAAATCTCTCTCAGAGGGGCGTGGGGAGGGGCTCCTTATTTTCATCTAAAGTAACAGACAGAGAATCAGCACTTTGGAAACAGGGCTGAAACAGAGGGGATTATGGGTAATGCTGCAATGATCTGTTTGGTGTTTCAGCCAATCAGAGACAGGCTCTGGATATCTCTGAGACCTGTAGTATATTGATAAAGAGGATCAAATCAAATCAAGTTTTATTTATATAGCACATTTTTAAAACGATTTTTGGTCGAGCCAAAGTGCTGTACATACAATAAAAAGACCTTACAATAAAGACACTTTTACAACAAATACAACAGCACAGTTTGTACAGAATATCAGTGAGAAGACGACACCCTCTGTCCTTAGGATAATAGGGGACCTTTAAGTGTTTTTTGTTTCTGCTTATCGTGATTTGTTTGTGGTGTTTGGAACGCAGGGGATCTCGGGCAGGTCCGGAGAATCAGGCGTGGTTGGAGATTCTGGAGATCCAGGACACCCGGTGAGCATCTCCATCAGACCACCTTAAATCTGCATACTACCTTAAATATATTCACTTCTAACGGAAAGACATCTACAGAAGTATATGTGGCGGGGTGGTGCGGCTAGGTGTTAGAAGTCGGGTGCTGACAACGCCACCTGGGGGAGTTTCGCCCCCAGGAAATTACAAAAACTAGGTCTAATACTGTTAAGGACAATCAGGTTCGTTTTACATCACGGGCAGAGACAGTTTTAAGGGTCAGAATACAATTTTATTTATAACATACAAAATATCTAAAAACACCAAACACAATACATTTGAATAAAATACCCACTTTGGGGAAACGGACAGGGCTGGGACTTACCACAGTTAACAACAAGGGGAGTAAGGGGTCCAAACTAAATCACCCGTGACACTGCACACCACTCAAAACACGTGAAGAAAACCACTGCTCCCACCAGGGAGTCTGCCGCCTCAGGCCCACAGCACTTGTCCGGCAAAGATCAAATGTTAGGATTCTGACAGAAGGTTTGTGATAGAAGGATAAACAAAGGAAAACAACAAAATACACCAAATCTTGAATTAATGTAAACAACACAAATGAATAAACAAATTAAACCAAATTAAAGTAAATGTAAATGACAGCAAGGAATAAACAAATCAAACAATAAGTGTCCTTATAGGATTAGGGCAATTCCCTGACGCCAAGAACGGCTCCAGCAACAGGCCAGAGCGAGCAGTCTGGGCCTGTCCACAGCGATGAGCCAAGCTCACAGAGAGCGAAGCTCACGGAGAGCCCAAACTCACGGAGAGCCCAACTCACGGAGAGCCCAAACTCACAGAGAGCCCAAACTCACAGAGAGCCCAACTCACAGAGAGCCCAACTCACAGAGAGCCAAACTCACAGAGAGCCCAACTCACAGAGAGCCCAACTCACGGAGAGCCCAACTCACGGAGAGCCCAACTCACGGAGAGCCAAACTCACGGAGAGCCCAACTCACGGAGAGCCCAACTCACGGAGAGCCCAACTCACAGAGAGCCCAGCTCACGGAGAGCCTAGCTCACGGAGAGCCTAGCTCACAGAGAGCCTAGCTCACGGAGAGCCTAGCTCACGGAGAGCCTAGCTCACGGAGAGCCCAACTCACGGAGAGCCCAACTCACGGAGAGCCCAACTCACAGAGAGCCCAGCTCACAGAGAGCCTAGCTCACGGAGAGCCTAGCTCACGGAGAGCCAAACTCACGGAGAGCCTAGCTCACAGAGAGCCTAGCTCACAGAGAGCCAAGCTCACAGAGAGCCTAGCTCACGGAGAGCCTAGCTCACGGAGAGCCTAGCTCACGGAGAGCCCAGCTCACGGAGAGCCCAGCTCACAGAGAGCCTAGCTCACAGAGAGCCTAGCTCACAGAGAGCCTAGCTCACGGAGAGCCAAACTCACGGAGAGCCTAGCTCACAGAGAGCCTAGCTCACAGAGAGCCCAACTCACAGAGAGCCCAGCTCACGGAGAGCCTAGCACACGGAGAGCCTAGCTCACGGAGAGCCAAGCTCACAGAGAGCCAAGCTCACGGAGAGCCAAGCTCACGGAGAGCCCAGCTCACAGAGAGCCAAGCTCACAGAGAGCCAAACTCACGGAGAGCCCAGCTCACAGAGAGCCAAGCTCACAGAGAGCCTAGCTCACAGAGAGCCTAGCTCACAGAGAGCCCAGCTCACAGTGAGCCAAACTCACGGAGAGCCTAGCTCACAGAGAGCCAAGCTCACAGAGAGCCAAACTAGATTAGAATTACTACCAAATCTGTATGAAAGTGACGGTGTAACTTAAAGTATGGAGCGGAGGGCTCATACGTACCACCTTAGGCGCTTTCACACCGCAGTACTTTTCCCACAAAGGTTCATCAGAACTCTTTAGTTCTCATGAACTAAGTACAGATCGCATTCACACCGGAATAAGTCCCTGAGGGAGGATTAGGCAAATGAAGCCGCTTCTTCTTCTTCTGCTTTGGGTTTGCTGGCAGGCCGCAAACAACTTCACGGCGTATACTGCCACCCGGAGTCCCCGGCCGGAAGTCCCCGGAGTTAGGGACTGGCTTCAGTAGAAGCTGCTGGGACTCCCAGCAGCTTCTACTGAAGCCTTCAGAGTAAATCACCAGAACGCTGACACCTCCTCATCTCCACCGCTCCCATGTTTTCTTTTGTGTTGCCATAAGTTAGTCTCTCTGCGTTGGTGCACGGGGCTAATGCTAATGCTAATAATGCTAATGCGAGGATAATAAAATGGTGGCTTGACAAAACGTTTTGGGAGTTTTACGGGGCGTGGTTTGCAATCCGCCCAGCCAATCAGACATAGGAACCTTTTTCTCCCATGAAAGTGCCTGCTCTCTAGCAGGGACTGAAAAGGGGGTAAAAAAGTTCATTAACTCATTTTAGTTACGGCTCTTTTTGGTATGAACGCAACATTTCGGAACTATATCGGAACTAAAAGTTACTGTGGTGTGAACGCGGCTATTGACAGACGGCACCGTGCTTTATCTGTCCGGTAGAGAGTAGGACATGAACGCTGCCACGCCAAACAATTTGCGTCACCACGCCAGGCTGCAGCCACCGCAGGAGAAGCGGAAATGGGAGGGACCCAGTTTGGCACCTCAGCTTAAATAGCCGGTGCGCACAATTGGTGCGCTGGCACAGTGCCAAGCGGCGGCACAGAGGGAGAAGACCTCCGGTCACATCTAGACAACATCCTATTTTTTAAACCATCAAAAAACACAGCAGAGATTAGTTTTATGGAAGCACGGCGTACAAAGACAACAAACATACACAGCTTTAATCAACAAAAGTGCATCAAAACATCAAAAAGGAATATGGCTCAGTGTAATATGGCTCAGTGTAATATGGCTCAGTGTAATATGGCTCAGTGTAATAAGGCTCAGTGTAATATGACAGCGTTTTAGGGCAATTTCAGATTCATTATTTATATTTTAACCAAAAATGATCTTTACTTGCATCCTTACTAATTGAGCTTGATATATTCTTGTTACACTTGTATACAACACCTTAAATCCTGTTAAGTGAATATAAAATATATTCATAAACTGAATTATGAAAAGGGTAATAAACTAATAATGTCTCTCTTTCTCCTTCTCAGGGTTCCAGAGGTCCTCCTGGATCCAGAGACAAGACTGTGAGTCCTCCTTAAAACCACCTTTCCATGCTTTAATGTTGTATATCAGTATGTAGTGTCTCTACTTTAAAGAGTCCTCTCCTGCTGATGTTCAGGTGTATATCAGTATGTAGTGTCTCTACTTTAAAGAGTCCTCTCCTGCTGATATTCAGGTGTATATCAGTATGTAGTGTCTCTACTTTAAAGAGTCCTCTCCTGCTGATGTTCAGGTGTATATCAGTATGTAGTGTCTCTACTTTAAAGAGTCCTCTCCTGCTGATGTTCAGGTGTATATCAGTATGTAGTGTCTCTTCTTTAAAGAGTTCTCTCCTGCTGATGTTCAGGTGTATATCAGTATGTAGTGTCTCTACTTTAAAGAGTCCTCTCCTGCTGATGTTCAGGTGTATATCAGTATGTAGTGTCTCTACTTTAAAGAGTCCTCTCCTGCTGATGTTCAGGTGTATATCAGTATGTAGTGTCTCTACTTTAAAGAGTCCTCTCCTGCTGATGTTCAGGTGTATATCAGTATGTAGTGTCTCTACTTTAAAGAGTCCTCTCCTGCTGATGTTCAGGTGTATATCAGTATGTAGTGTCTCTACTTTAAAGAGTCCTCTCCTGCTGATGTTCAGGTGTATATCAGTATGTAGTGTCTCTACTTTAAAGAGTCCTCTCCTGCTGATGTTCAGGTGTATATCAGTATGTAGTATCTCTACTTTAAAGAGTCCTCTCCTGCTGATGTTCAGGTGTATATCAGTATGTAGTGTCTCTACTTTAAAGAGTCCTCTCCTGCTGATGTTCAGGTGTATATCAGTATGTAGTGCCTCTACTTTAAAGAGTCCTCTCCTGCTGATGTTCAGGTGTATATCAGTATGTAGTGTCTCTACTTTAAAGAGTCCTCTCCTGCTGATGTTCAGGTGTATATCAGTATGTAGTGTCTCTACTTTAAAGAGTCCTCTCCTGCTGATGTTCAGGTGTATATCAGTATGTAGTGTCTCTACTTTAAAGAGTCCTCTCCTGCTGATGTTCAGGTGTATATCAGTATGTAGTGTCTCTAATTTAAAGAGTCCTCTCCTGCTGATGTTCAGGTGTATATCAGTATGTAGAGTCTCTACTTTAAAGAGTCTACAGGGAAGTTACAAGTATAAATACTATTTTGTGATTGTGTGTTTTCTCAGGAGTGCCAGCTGATCACCTACATCAGAGACAATTGTGGTGAGAAACACTTCTTCACAGGACAATAAGAAATATGTATTCATTGTTTTAATAACTGCATTTAGTTTCTAAAATATATGTCTTTCTCTCCACAGCTTGTGCCATGGGTGAGTATCTCCACTTTACCATTGATCGCAGGAGCTTGGCGATGTTGACGCTGGACCAAGGATGCTCTCCTGGAGTTTATACATCTTTCTGAACACTTCATAATAATAATAATAATAATACATCAAACATTCAAATAGAAGTAGGCCAGAACGGCTTCTTGTTTTATGTGTAACGTTATTCTCAGACAATTACTGACTTAATCCATTATTATTATTATTTTTTGATTTGCATTTTACACAAGCTAAAGCTTAAAGTAGGGGTGTCCAAACTTTTTCACTGAGGGCCACATACAGAAACATATACGAAGCGCTGGGCCTCTCATAGAGGTGAGGTATATCGCCTCGTATGCTCAGTTATAAGTTAGCAACATGAAGGTCAATTAGGCTCCATGCTTGAATACGCTTTAAGGAAACAACAGCCTACGTCACAGCTCTCTCTAGGGTTTCATGACTTTAGTTAGCAGCTCATCCCTTAAGCAGACGCCTCAGAGTGATAGGGAGACATATGAAGGGTCTATTTCAAGCTTGTTTGTTATCAACTAACATTTGTTTCCAGCTTCAACTGACTGAATGTATTTGAAGTGGGCTTCGTAACACATGAACACTACTGTGTAATATGTGTTTTCACCTATATTTAAGAACTACAATACAAGCACAAGTTTCATCTGTGGGCCATATGTCATTAGTTTGGACTCCCCTGGCTTAAAGCATTACATATGATCATAGTGTTCCTATGTCCTTATCATCACCTCTTCTTCGTTGGTTTCAGACCGCTCGTTGTGCCCGGCCTTCCCCACGGAGCTGGTTCTGGGGCTGGACATGTCGCAGGACGTGACCCCGGTGGCCTTCGAGAAGCAGCGCTCCGCCCTGCTGTCTCTGCTGGAGGACGTCTCCGTCTCCGAGAGCAACTGTCCGACAGGGGCCCGGGTGGCCGTGGTGGGATTCAGCGCCCACACCAAGTACCTGATCCGCTTCCAGGACTACCGGACCAAGACGCAGCTGCTGGAGCTGCTGAGGAACGTGGCCCTGGAGAGGACCTCCAGCCGGCGCCAGCTGGGGGCCGCCATGCGCTTCGTGGGGCAGCACGTCTTCAAGCGCGTGCGAGCGGGGTTGATGATGAGGAAGGTGGCCGTCTTCCTCTCCAGCGGGCCGTCGCAGGACGTGGAGGACATCGTCACCGCCACCATGGAGTATCGCGGCCTCAACATCGTCCCCGCCGTCATCTCGCTGACGAACGATGACAAAACCGCCGAGGCTCTGAAGGTGGGAGTCTCACTTCTTCTTTTTTCTATGCATACTTCCTGTCTGTCTTCTTCTGCTGTTCCCTTTAGTGTTTACTTCCTGTCTGTCTTCTTCTGCTGTTCCCTTTAGTGTTTACTTCCTGTCTGTCTTCTTCTACTGTTCCCTTTAGTGTTTACTTCCTGTCTGTCTTCTTCTACTGTTCCCTTTAGTGTTTACTTCCTGTCTGTCTTCTTCTGCTGTTCCCTTTAGTGTTTACTTCCTGTCTGTCTTCTTCTGCTGTTCCCTTTAGTGTTTACTTCCTGTCTGTCTTCTTCTGCTGTTCCCTTTAGTGTTTACTTCCTGTCTGTCTTCTTCTACTGTTCCCGTTAGTGTTTACTTCCTGTCTGTCTTCTTCTGCTGTTCCCTTTAGTGTTTACTTCCTGTCTGTCTTCTTCTACTGTTCCCGTTAGTGTTTACTTCCTGTCTGTCTTCTTCTACTGTTCCCTTTAGTGTTTAGTTCCTGTCTGTTTTTAAACCTCTTCTCCCCGTGATCCTCCTTAGCAACGGTCATTATTGTAATAAGCAGCGGTGTGTTATCAAGTATTAACAACCTCTGAAATGTCCAAATTGACCAATCAGAATGCAGTATTGAACGAAGCAGTGTAATAGAAAGTAAGTATTGAAGCTAGAGAACCTGAGCAGCTCTTGTCCTGCCCGACGCTCAGAGACTGGGCTTTAGATGAATGTGTTATCTCTCTAAGAGCTGCTGTCTGTGATCTCAGGTGGACGACTCAGGATCCTCCATCTTCACGGTGCTGGGGAGGAACCCGGCTGCCGACCTGAGGAAGGTCAAGAACTGTGCCATCTGTTACGGTACGCAGCCACACCTCTTCATTGTTTTAAAACAGAACATATAAAGAGCAAAGAGAGAGCTGTAAGGTATCAGCATGTTACTCATATTCTGAAAGTGTCTCTCCTGGGACATGTCTCCATGTCTCCATGTCTCCGTGTCTCCATGTCTCCGTGTCTCCGTGTCTCCGTGTCTCCGTGTCTCCGTGTCTCCGTGTCTCCGTGTCTCCGTGTCTCCGTGTCTCCGTGTCTCCGTGTCTCCGTGTCTCCGTGTCTCCATGTCTCCATGTCTCAGTGTCTCCATGTCTCCGTGTCTCCATGTCTCCGTGTCTCTCTATCTCTCTCATACTGTCTGTGCTGCAGCACCTCTTTTCACCCTCTGTCTGAAACCAGAGCCCAGTCTGCTTTGATTGGTTAGCTGGCCGGCTCTGTTGTGATTGGTCAACCTCTTAGAGATGTCCCACGTACAATGTGTTGGAGCGCTAGCCAATAGGAGCGTCAGTGTTCCAGAGTGATGTCACCATGTTCCAGGAGTCCGTCCAGTTTTGTATTACTTTAGCATGATGGCATTTTCTGTAGATTGTGAGGAGAGGGTCAAAGGGTATATTTACTCAGATGAACCTGTATCCGATTTCCTGATGAGAGCAATGTTGACTGTGTGTTCCCTCAGACCCGTGCCAACGCTCGCAGCAGTGCTCCTTCATCCTGGACCCGCTGCCGCCTCAGGAGGCGGATGTGGACCTGGTTCTGGTTCTGGACAGCTCCAGGGAGGTGCAGGCTGACGAGTATGCCGGCATGCAGCAGCTGCTGGGCTCCGTGGTGGAGCAGCTGGCCGTGAGCCCCACCCCCCGCAGGGCCGGATCAGGGGCCCGGGTGGCCCTCGTCCAGCAGAGCGGCTTCCGGGCCCCCAAGGTGGAGTTTGGGTTCGGGACCTTCCAGACCTCCGGCCAGATGAAGAGGCACCTGATGAACATGACGCAGCAGGTACACCGTCCCTGATACCAATACTATGTCAGGAGAATAAAGTGGTACGTGTTAGGCAGCAGAACAGGCGGACCCAGGTGCAGACACAGACAGTAACCTTTGGAAAAAGGTTTATGTTTTGGGGGGAAATGAATTACCGGCTAACGGGAACTCTGGTAAAGGCGTTGGTGAGGGTGTTGTGGGCATAATCCACCCAAGGGAGTTGGGCACTCCAACAGGATTGGTGAGAGGAGGTCACACAGCGCAGCGCTGACTCCATCTCCTGATTTGCCCTTGCGGTTTGGCGGTTGGTCTGTGGGTGATATCCTGAGGAAAGACTGACATTGATATTGAGTGCCGCACAAAAGGATCTCCATACATGTGATACCTCTGTATCTGAGGGGATGCCATGCAAAGGGAACACTTGATTAACCAGAAGGTCCGCTGTCTCCCTGGAGGATGGGAGTTTAGGGAGGGGAATGAACTGAGCACTCTTGGAGAACCTTTCAATTATTGCAAGGATGACTGTGTTTCCATTGGATGGTGGAACGCCGGTGACGAAGTCCAAGGAAATGTGAGACCCCGGACGGCTAGGAATGGGCAAAGGGCCAGAAGGAGGTTTGGTTGAGGTCTTATTCTGGGCACAGACTGATTTCGGTTCATGCCAGGGTGGCAGGTCAGGCGGGTAGAAGGGGCGCACTAGAGGACATCCGAGCGGGACAAAGTGGGCTGACCTTGCTGGGCTTGAGGACCCCCAGTTCTCCGCTGATCACTCGATTATTCTTCATCATTAGATTGGAGATGAAAGAGGCAGAGCTGCTGTCTAGCTAAAGATTTAAAATAATGTTTCTTCTTCCCTTCACTGTGGATGCAGGGCGGCTCCTCTGCGCTGGGCTTCACTCTGGACTCGGCCCTGACGGAGCTGCTCCTGAAGGCAGCGCAGCCCCGCAGGAGGAGGGTGGTGCTGACCCTGGTGGGAACCAGCACGGCCCCCCAGGACCGGGCCCAGCTCAGCTACGTCTCCCAGAAGGCCCAGTGTGAGGGGGTGGCGCAGTTCGTGGTGACGGTGGGCGAGCGCTACGACCGCAGGCAGGTGGAGGAGGTGGCGGGGGGGCCACTCCTGCAGCACCTCATCCACCTGGACCGACTGAAGGCCGAGGAGCAGAGCTACACCCAGCGCTTCTTCAGGGTCTTCCTCTCCGCGCTCAGCAGTGAGGACACACACTTTTTTTAAACATCTTAAGAACAAACATACAAATTGGAACATTTACATACTTTGTCTTACGATCTTGCTGCATCGAAAATGAGACATTAGTCGTACCCCCAGCGTATACATACTGGTCATCGTGCAAAACCAATACAGACAGAATTGACAAGATCAAAACACTAAACACAGCAGACAAAAACCAACAAGAAAGCATGCAGAGTCATAAATAACAACAATTAAGGGGAGAAAAGAATAAACAAAGGAATCAAGATAACATGGAACGTTTAGGGGACTTGACCTTGATCATATTGTATGAAGTGTATGAACACACACTTTGAATTTGCTATCCCCCCCCTCCCGGATCCCCCTCCCACAACACATCAGAGACTGCCCCCCCCCCCCCCCCCCCCACTTCAAATCACCGACCAGAACTCAAAAAAACTTAAATGTGTTTTTATTGCTATTGAACTTTCTGTAATGAAGTATCTGATGTGTGTGTGTGTGTGTGTGTGTGTGTGTGTGTGTGTGTGTGTGTGTGTGTGTGTGTGTGTGTGTGTGTGTGTGTGTGTGTGTGTGTGTGTGTGTGTGTGTGTGTGTGTGTGTGTGTGTGTGTGTGTGTGTGTGTGTGTGTGTGTGTGTGTGTGTGTGTGTGTGTGTTTATTTATTTCAGGGGGGGTGTACACGTATCCCCCCCCCTCTTTAACTCGGACCTGTGAGCAGCTGAAGGAGGCGGGTGGAGGACAGACCTTCGTCCCCGGGTAAATGAAACTGCAGGATCATGTGATCACGATGAAACCTCCTGCAGAGCTCAAACTGACATTTGACTGTTTGGACTTTTAATGACTTTTTAAACATATTCTATAAACTTTCTTCACTTTTTTGACATATTACACTTTTCATTAAACAAAATGTCCAACTTGACTCATTTTTAAAGACTCTTAATGACTTTTTTGACATACTATTCTGTGACTTTTTGAAATTCTTTCTCTGACGTTTTCTGATTTGTTATGACTTTTTCACTCTTGACTTTTATTTACGACTTTTCATGACTCTTTTGACTGTGTTTGCAGGCCGGAGGTGCAGGCAGAGGAGCAGTGGGGGGCCCAGGGGGGGGCCCAGGGGGGGGGTCCAGGGGGGCGTCCAGGGGGGCGTCCAGGGGGGCGTCCAGGGGGAGGCGGGGTTTCAGGAGCAGACCGGACAGCTGGACATCACCGACTCCCTGATGCTGAGAGGAGACGGACAGAGACTCATCTCACTGTCCAACGGTAACACACACACACACACACACACACACACACACACACACACACACACACACACACACACACACACACACACACACAGACTTTGTACACATTTCTTAAACACACTATGTGTTTTTAAGACTTATTTGACATACTATATGACGTGTTTTAATCACTTTTTTTGACATATTTACCATGCCTTTATTGATATAATATATGATGACTATGATATTTTAAATTTGTAGGACTTTATAGACTTTTTTAAACATACAATACTGATTTAAAAAAAACATTTTTAGCATACTTTAATATGAATTCATAGGATTTTTTCTACATATTATACAATAATACATGTGTTTTGACATACTAAACTATGACATGTGTTTTGACATACTAAACTATGACTTTTAATACTTTTTTATGACATACTATACTACGACACTTTTAGAAATTATTATTAGACATACGCCATTTTTTATGAAACATAATTACCACATAATATTATAAAAATACTCAACCCTGATGCCTTGCCAGAATGAATATGCCTATATATACCGCATTATAATAAAGTAATTATGAACCATCACTAAGGACTCAAAAGTTCCCGGTCAGTAGAAGTTCATTAAACTAAAACCCTGACGCCTCAAACCTTTAGTTTCTAACAGATTTTCCTCTCAGATTTACTGATTGCATGTTCAAGATTCCTGAATTAACTGCACACACTGCACTGCATCTCTTCTTCATGTCAGATGTCCTACTTTTTAACACTTTATTTGTCATATCAACACTGTTATTGGACTAAACCTGTTTGTGTTGTTGTTTTTCTCTGCATGTGTTCTCCTGCAGCAGCATGTTAAGATTTATAAGATCCAATGTTAACCTTAAAGGTCACCTATTATGCTATATTTGAACAATACATATAATATATAAGCCCCTTTGGAGCATCCGTCCGCATGCAAGCAGTGGGCTCTGTGAAGAGAAGGCTATCAGAACAACACAGTCTCACGGCATTTCGTGTTATAGTCACGAAATTAATCTATTGATTCGTGTTCACGATTTCGCCATTTTTTTCGTGTCACACAGAACGATTTTAGAAGCAATGTATTTATATTGGTAGTATGTTTCGTGCCTGCACCAAATAATAACAAATTAGAAGGAAAAAAAGATGACATCAAATACAGATGTCAGTATTCTGAGGCTCTGAGACATTTCTTTTCCTCACTGACGGCAAAAAAACTCAGACATTATACAATTTAAAATAAAAGGGATAGGGCTAGGCTTAGGGTAAGATATTGAGTAAGAACATGTTTTTATGAACCACACAGCTTCTGGTCTTCCAAGACCCGACCGGACAAAAAGACGTGTTGCAGGCACGAAACATACTACCAATAGAAATACATTGCTTTTAAGATCGTTCTGTGTGACACGAAAAAAAGGTGAAAATCGTGTTGGTGAACACGAATCAATAGATTAAATTAATTTCGTGACTATAACACGAAATGCCGTGAGACTGGGTTGATCAGAAACATTGCTATCAGAAACAATGAGACGTGTTCTGGAAGTAATATGGCAGGGTTGCCAACTTTGGGTACCTGGCTGGAGTGAGATTGTGATATCATGGGTTTAATTCGGTTTAATTACACATATGCGCACGAAATGACTGCTATCGTGTCAGCAGCGGGACCTTAGCATATATATAGGATATATATACAATATATACAAATACACAATAATGGACACAGACTATAAAGGGCACAAAGTTTCATTCACTAATGAAAGTCAGACATGTTTGTTTCCACTGTTTTATTGTGTGCCTGTCGCGATAAGCACTTAATTGACTTATCGTACGATAAATAAAAATGAACTCGATAACTTTTCTGACCTCGATAAATTGCCATTTACATGAGGATGTGACTAGCAGTTTGAAAGGATGTACTTGAATTATTATTATATATTATCATTATGTCAGTGGTCTAAAATGGTCATACAACGGTGCCGACAATATTATCGTTTATCGCAATAATTTCTGGGAAAATGTATCCAACAAAATTAATTATAGTGAGAGGCCTATACATGAAACACACACACACAAACAAATCTACAGACTTACTCCAAACTGCCAAATATATTAATTAACACACTCTCACTCTCATATACTCTTTGACTCTATTTTGGCCAAGTAGAACAATAAGCAGCAGACTTTTACTTTTTTATCATTTCTACTGGATCTTAGATCTGCGCATGCGCAATACGGGTCGGCAGTTGCGGCTCCAGAGTATTTTTGTTGCGTAATCTATGGTAGGGCTAACCCATACAGTGGTGGGGCTCAAGTCAGTATTTGCAATGTAATTACATACACGCTCCCCCCGACAGTGAAACGCCACGCGTGAGGTTTAGATGATTTCCCTGTCTCAATCCAAATTGAACTGTATGAAATAAAAAGGCACATTTGTCTTGCAGTAAATAAAAAGGACGACCTGGAGCCAATCCTGCAATTTCCCCACAAGTGAAAGAGTTGACATGCTGAAGACCCAACCCTTGCAGGGGGGTCTGGGGGGATTCTCCCCCAGGAGATTTTTTAAAATCCTAACATAAAATACACATTCTGGTACTCTCTTGAGAAGAAAAATAAATAAATCTGTTACTACACATTTAAAAAAATGAATGCCATTTTAGTTTTTTGTGACTTTGTTCTGAAAGCTGAACCTGCTGCTCCTCACAGAGAGAAGAGGGAAGAGGCTGTGTGAATGACTTTACATTGTGGATAAGGGTGGATAGCCCCCATTGTTCTGTGTGTCAAAATGAAAGACAGCCCACACACCTATCAATCATCAAACCGTGGGGTCTTATTTCATTACGTGTTGATTTCTATCAACCCGTAATGTTGTATCGATGTATATAGAGATGTATTACAGCAAAAGTACTCTCCGTCGGGACTTCCTGCAACAACACCACGCCGTTATCGTGATTCTGATTGGCCAGAAGACATTATCAAAGATGTTCTATTGAGAAGACGATCACTACGTGACAAAAGTTTTCAAAACCGTTTCTAGTCTTCGTATTCTTGTTTTTGGCGTGAGAATAGTTTGGGCAGCGTGAGAGCGTGAGATTGAGAGTGAAAGCGTGTGTCACACGCCAGATGCGTGAGAGTTGGCAACCCTGATATGGTCTGTGTTTACATTAGCATGCTAACACTCAGAGCTAACCTGTACTGGAGAGAGCATGTGTGAAGAAGCAGGAAATCAAAAGGAAGTCACCTTGTGGTAAACCTGAGAGAGAGAAAGAGTTTGAGCTCCATACTGTTTCAGAGAGAATCCTTCATGTGGTTTGGAACATGATATGGAGTTTCATCACGGCAGCATTTAGCTGAGTTTCTGCTGGGAGAGTTCTCCTGAATGAGGAGAGCTCATGCATGCTCCAAAGGGGCGTGGCCAGAGCAGCTCCAAAAGGGCGTGGCCACAGCAGCTCCAAAGGGGCGTGGCCAGAGCAGCTCCAAAAGGGCGTGGCCACAGCAGCTCCAAAGGGGCGTGGCCACAGCAGCTCGGGTTACATTTAAAGGGCCAGACCCAGAATCAGCACTTTTGAAACAGGGCTGAAACAGAGGGGATTATGGGATGCTGCAATGATCTGTTTGGTATTTTGAGCAAAACACTTCAGAGACATGTTTTGTATAGATTTGGCCCTATAATATATTGTTCAAATATATAATAGGAGACCTTTAAGAGTCATTTAAAGTGTGCACGGCTGCATGTGTCGTGCAGGATGTTGTGTGTGTGTGTTGAATGTGTGTGTTTCTTGCAGCCCGGTGTCGGCTGCAGGCTGACGCTGGCTCTCAGTGTGAGGACTCAGTCCGGCGCTGGTTCTTTGACCCGCGGCTCGCTGCATGCGCTCCCTTCTGGTACGGCGGTTGCCACGGTAACGCTAACCGCTTTAGCTCGGAGCATGAGTGTTTGCGGACGTGTGGCCAGCGTAAGTCCTGCTGACAGCGTGTGTGGAACGCCTCGATCATGCATCATATTCTTTTTCAAACACACTATGACTTTCTTTCAATCTTATACTTTTTTTTTAATTGACAAGATGTTTGACATTAACAACGCCTCGTCTGAAACATGTTGTTCTGATCTCTGCTCACTTCTCCTGGATCTCAATCAAAGGGACACTTTAGATGGAAGAAGGCAACTGAATAATCAGCTTTATTTTTATTTATAAGTCCTCGTCCCCCAACAACGCAACATGCAATACATTTAAGACACAAATAGAAAAGCTGCAACAGAAATATTGGTGCGGGTAGATTGCAAGAATAAGATAAATGTGTCCATATACAATAAATGAGATGTTAAATTAAATACTGTACAGGGGGATCAAACCAAACATATCCTTTAAAGTTGGAGAGATACAAAAATATGCATAAATAAATAAATGTTAACTAGGTAAAATAAGATATGAAAGAACAAAAATAAAATACGTTACATGTATTTGTTATTGGCTATGGGTTATTGGTTATGTTCACATACTTATTGATTATTAAATGTAAACCGATCTTTTCCATATGGGTGTTTTAGAGTTGTACCCCCTAGATCAGGTCTCTAGTCATTCTGCTCAAAGTGCACCAGATTGAAGCATTTTACTTTAAAATGCAATACAGACAGAATTGACAAGATCAAAACACTAAACACAGCAGACAAAAACCAACAAAAAAGCATGCAGAGTCATAAATAACAACAATTAAGGGGAGAAAAGAATAAACAAAGGAATCAAGATAACATGGAACGTTTAGGGGACTTGACCTTGATCATATTGTATGAAGTGTATGAACACACACTTTGAATTTGCTATCCCCCCCCCCGGATCCCCCTCCCACAACACATCAGAGACTGCCCCCCCCCCCCCCCCACAACACATCAGAGACTGCCCCCCCCCCCCCCCCCCCCCCCAACTTCAAATAACCGACCAGAACTCGAAAAAACTTAAATGTGTTTTTATTGCTATTGAACTTTCTGGAATGAAGTATCTGATCAGTGTGTGTGTGTGTGTGTGTGTGTGTGTGTGTGTGTGTGTGTGTGTGTTTCCTCACACAGATCCGAACATCCTCCCTCAGCCGGAGTTGGCCAGTTTCGGCTCCAAAGGTAAAGAACCATACAGTAGGCCTACAAGTGTTTTTCGATTTTAATTACATATGAAAATATGTGTAACGCTCACGCTGTAATGTGTCCCCTGCAGACAGTAGAGTGTAACCCTGTAATGTGTCCCCTGCAGACAGTAGAGTGTAACGCTGTAATGTGTCCCCTGCAGACAGTAGGGTGTAACCCTGTAATGTGTCCCCTGCAGACAGTAGAGTGTAACGCTGTAATGTGTCCCCTGCAGACAGTAGGGTGTAACCCTGTAATGTGTCCCCTGCAGACAGTAGGGTGTAACCCTGTAATGTGTCCCCTGCAGACAGTAGGGTGTAACCCTGTAATGTGTCCCCTGCAGACAGTAGGGTGTAACCCTGTAATGTGTCCCCTGCAGACAGTAGAGTGTAACGCTGTAATGTGTCCCCTGCAGACAGTAGAGTGTAACCCTGTAATGTGTCCCCTGCAGACAGTAGAGTGTAACGCTGTAATGTGTCCCCTGCAGACAGTAGAGTGTAACCCTGTAATGTGTCCCCTGCAGACAGTAGAGTGTAACGCTGTAATGTGTCCCCTGCAGACAGTAGAGTGTAACGCTGTAACGTGTCCCCCTGCAGACAGTAGAGTGTAACCCTGTAATGTGTCCCCTGCAGACAGTAGAGTGTAACGCTGTAATGTGTCCCCTGCAGACAGTAGAGTGTAACCCTGTAATGTGTCCCCTGCAGACAGTAGAGTGTAACGCTGTAATGTGTCCCCTGCAGACAGTAGGGTGTAACCCTGTAATGTGTCCCCTGCAGACAGTAGGGTGTAACCCTGTAATGTGTCCCCTGCAGACAGTAGGGTGTAACCCTGTAATGTGTCCCCTGCAGACAGTAGGGTGTAACGCTGTAATGTGTCCCCTGCAGACAGTAGAGTGTAACCCTGTAATGTGTCCCCTGCAGACAGTAGAGTGTAACGCTGTAATGTGTCCCCTGCAGACAGTAGAGTGTAACCCTGTAATGTGTCCCCTGCAGACAGTAGAGTGTAACGCTGTAATGTGTCCCCTGCAGACAGTAGGGTGTAACCCTGTAATGTGTCCCCTGCAGACAGTAGGGTGTAACCCTGTAATGTGTCCCCTGCAGACAGTAGAGTGTAACGCTGTAATGTGTCCCCCTGCAGACAGTAGAGTGTAACCCTGTAATGTGTCCCCTGCAGACAGTAGAGTGTAACGCTGTAATGTGTCCCCTGCAGACAGTAGAGTGTAACGCTGTAACGTGTCCCCCTGCAGACAGTAGAGTGTAACCCTGTAATGTGTCCCCTGCAGACAGTAGAGTGTAACCCTGTAATGTGTCCCCTGCAGACAGTAGAGTGTAACGCTGTAATGTGTCCCCTGCAGACAGTAGAGTGTAACGCTGTAACGTGTCCCCCTGCAGACAGTAGAGTGTAACGCTGTAATGTGTCCCCTGCAGACAGTAGAGTGTAACGCTGTACCGTGTCCCCTGCAGACAGTAGAGTGTAACGCTGTAACGTGTCCCCTGCAGACAGTAGAGTGTAACCCTGTAATGTGTCCCCTGCAGACAGTAGGGTGTAACCCTGTAATGTGTCCCCTGCAGACAGTAGAGTGTAACCCTGTAATGTGTCCCCTGCAGACAGTAGAGTGTAACGCTGTACCGTGTCCCCCTGCTGAGTGTAATGCTGTAATGTGTCCCCCTCCTGAGTGTAACGCTGTAACGTGTCCCCCTGCAGACAGTAGAGTGTAACGCTGTAACGTGTCCCCCTGCAGACAGTAGAGTGTAACGCTGTAATGTGTCCCCCTCCTGAGTGTAACGCTGTAATGTGTCCCCCTCCTGAGTGTAACGCTGTAACGTGTCCCCCTCCTGAGTGTAACGCTGTAATGTGTCCCCCTCCTGAGTGTAACGCTGTAACGTGTCCCCCTCCTGAGTGTAACGCTGTAACGTGTCCCCCTCCTGAGTGTAACGCTGTAACGTGTCCCCCTCCTGAGTGTAACGCTGTAACGTGTCCCCCTGCAGACAGTAGAGTGTAACGCTGTAACGTGTCACCCTCCTGAGTGTAACGCTGTAACGTGTCCCCCTCATGAGTGTAACGCTGTAATGTGTCCCCCTACAGACAGCTGTTTCCAGCAGCAGGACGTGGGCATCTGCAGTAACTACACCATGATGTGGTTCTTCGACTCGGAGCAGAGCGAGTGTTCGCGCTTCTGGTTCGGGGGCTGTGGAGGAAACAAAAACCGCTTCACCACACAGGACGAGTGCGAGAACCTCTGCCTGACGAAGAGCCGGTGAGGAGGAGGACGAGGAGGAAGAGGAAAAGGAGGAGGACGAGGAGATCACAGAATATCACACATGCATCTCCCTGAGGAAACACCAGAGACTTAATGAATGACTTCAGAAATGTTGTTGTGGGACTTTTAAACGAAACTAAAAACACCTTCAGGGAAAGTCTAAACGTTCCCAAAAAGCAAAGTGCTTCTGAGTCAGCAGGAAGTTATTTCCTTGTTTTTATTTTTAAACCTTCAACATTTTGAAATAGAGCTTTAGGGTAGAGCTGCCAGACTGTTCTTCACATCAGGTGCTCTCTCCATCGGCCGCTGGTCCGCAGGCTGATGGAGAAACGTGTGTTTGAAAGGGTCGCTTCAGAAAATACAATAAAGTGTTTTTATGTAAACGAGCTCCACGTGTTTCTTTCACTAACTGATCAGCTGCTGAGAGACAAACAGGAAGTGAGACAGCCGCTGGACATCCTGATTCTGTCATTTTAGGATTTAAATTTTGTGTTTTAAAATGATGACGACCTTAAGCTGGATTTGAAAATGTATTGAAGGGTAGCCCCCTAAAATATAGCATGTATCGAGGGTCTTCAAGCATAAACACACAGATGATCAAACACACACAGACATTACATATCAGAGGTGGGACCAAGTCATTGTTTTGCAAGTCTGAGTCAAGTCTCAAGTCAGGATGGGCACAAGTCCAAAACGAGTCTTAAACAAGTCCTTATGTGCTTTTCAACAAATGTAATGACATCGATCAACAGAATAATACTGCTTAGTAAGATGTAAGATTTAAATGCGTCTCCCCGTCGCTCTGTGTATCTGGCCTGTACCACTACACCTGCTGTCTTTGGAGCGTCTGCCCCCCACCCTTCTTTCACATAATGGTATGATCCTAGTGTGTCCTCGCATATGATTGGCCGCATGGTGGCCCAGCTGAATAAAGTCCCGCCCCTGCCTGCATGGATTCACAGCAAGAGTAGCAGCGGCTGAGATTCTGCTCTCCCCGAATGGAGTCTGCTCTTCTGAACGGCAGCTCACGATCGGCGTGTTGGAGACCCCTGAATTAAATTATCAAGTCACCTCAAGTCAGAGGGCTCAAGTCCAAGTCGAGTCGCAAGTGTTTTGTGATTTTGTCAAGTCGAGTCCAAAGTCATCAAATTGGTGACTCGAGTCTGACTCGAGTCCAAGTCATGTGACTCGAGTCCAAAGTCATCAAATTGGTGACTCGAGTCCAAGTCATGTGACTCGAGTCCACACCTCTGTTACATATACTACAGATACAGACAGCTCGCTCACCCTTTTTTTAATTCACAATCAAATGCTAATCCTTCTGAGTGAAACGATCAGAAACACGAGGAGAAATGATATCAGATGTTTTATTCAACAGATGGACACACATTGAGATGCAGCAACACAATGCATCATGGGATATTTGTACAAATCAAACTTTATATTACTCAAGATTTAAAATAACGTATATGTACACAACGAGGGGTTATTAAAGGAATCACATCTGAGCGCTCTAAAGTTGATTTGTTATTAACTAGAGACAAAGTGTCACACTGTTCGGGGGAAACGTCCGCTCTTTAGCCCAAAACTACGTCATGCTTCCTCTCAAATTAAATCATTTGTGCTCCATGAACATCACTATCAGTGCTGACACCAAGGATTTGTTTTTGAATATCCAATATGGATCTAAAGAAATGTGTTTATGGTGCCTGGCTGAAGGGATTGTGTTGTTTATGAAGGACAACAAGTAGGTAAACAATAAGAATAATACTAACTATACAATCTAATCTTTATCTGCAGCCGCGCACCCTATCAGTACGGCACTAACACCTGCTTTCATTTGATGACCTGGTCTCTAAATAATGTTCTTAATTGACTAAAGCTTCCTTTGTGTTTCACTGTGTGTCATTTAAAGACTGTCAAATGATGCATTTATAGAGCACTAATGCATAAAGCGAGGCAGAGACGTGATTGGGTGATAACACAGGAAGTTATAAACAGCAGCCAATGAGAGGAGAGACGCTGCAACGGGAGGAAATCCATTCAGATCATAACGAGCTAATGTTAGCGTCCACTGACACGTATCCGGTGTGTGTGTGTGTGTGTGTGTGTGTGTGTGTGTGTGTGTGTGTGTGTGTGTGTGTCACTTCCACACTTTCACGATGCCGTCCCTGGAGGCGGTGACGATGAAGCCCTGCGTGGTCTGGAAGGTGGCGATGTCCGTCACGATGTCATGGTGACCAACAGGAAGTGAGTCTGGTCCGCGGCGGGGGGTGTCCTCCAGCACGCCGCTCTTCTGCTTACTGTGGATCTCCTGAAGAGAAAATAATAATAATAATAATAAAATTAAAATAAATGTGTTGGAGCATTAGCCAATAGGAGTGTGACAAAGTGTGTGTGTGTGAGTCTGTCCGTCTTTTCTTCCGTCTGTCTGTTTGACGTGGCAAGGGGTCCATGAAGAAATGAACACAACCACTTCTGGTGTGTGTGTGTGCGTGCGTGCGTGCGTGCGTGCGTGAGTGTGTGTGCATGCTCACCTGAACCACCTCGGTGCCCTCGATGATCTTCCTGCTGTACAGCACAGAGGGACAGTGCAGGGAGTCGTTGGCCCCCCCCGCCACGATGTACGACCTCTCAGGGTACGCCAGGTCCCAGAACCTGCACACACACGTTATTATCATTTATATAAGTTATTATCATTATTTAAAGGAACTACAGCACGGTCACATGACTTCACGTCACCACCGCTAAGCTAAAGGTGGCTAATGTTGGGCTATAAAGGAACTACAGCACGGTCACATGACTTCACGTCACCACCGCTAAGCTAAAGGAGGCTAATGTTGGGCTATAAAGGAACTACAGCACGGTCACATGACTTCACGTCACCACCGCTAAGCTAAAGGTGGCTAATGTTGAGCTATAAAGGAACTACAGCACGGTCACATGACTTCACGTCACCACCGCTAAGCTAAAGGAGGCTAATGTTGGGCTATAAAGGAACTACAGCACGGTCACATGACTTCACGTCACCACCGCTAAGCTAAAGGAGGCTAATGTTGGGCTATAAAGGAACTACAGCACGGTCACATGACTTCACATCACCACCGCTAAGCTAAAGGTGGCTAACGTTGGGCTATAAAGGAACTACAGCACGGTCACATGACTTCACGTCACCACCGCTAAGCTAAAGGAGGCTAATGTTGGGCTATAAAGGAACTACAGCACGGTCACATGACTTCACGTCACCACCGCTAAGCTAAAGGAGGCTAATGTTGGGCTATAAAGGAACTACAGCACGGTCACATGACTTCACGTCACCACCGCTAAGCTAAAGGTGGCTAACGTTGGGCTATAAAGGAACTACAGCACGGTCACATGACTTCACGTCACCACCGCTAAGCTAAAGGAGGCTAATGTTGGGCTATAAAGGAACTACAGCACGGTCACATGACTTCACCACCGCTAAGCTAAAGGCGGCTAATGTTGGGCTTGATAATGTTTAGTCGTCTCATTTGTACTGTAGTTTTGACTCCATATTATTTTAGTGTCTGTCATACCGCTGCCTTTTTCATTTCTCAACAACACACAGACGATCCTCAGTCGTGTATCTGCGGTCTGTTCGAAGCAGAGTCTGTTTTTATTTGTTTACTTCCAAATAAACTCCCAGATTTTATTGCTCGTCCCGTGTGATCTGTGAGGAGCAGCAGATGTCCTCTCTGATCACGGTCTCTGGATGTATTGCTCTCGCTGCTTTAGACTTTTTAACACACACACAGATTGTTTACATGTGTGTTAAGTTGTTTGTTTGTCACACACTCAACACAGATGCTGCAGAGTAGACGAACCAAACCTCAGAGGATATTTTCACACTGGTCTTCACTAACAGAGGGTCTGCGTGTGTGTGTTCCTGCATCACACACGCAATGGGATTAAAAAGACAGCTGCTGCCCATGTGACTGCATCATAGTCAGCCTGCTATGGTGGCCGACTGGTGCACAACTCAGCTGGGAGACCAGGGGACACTAAAGAGTGACACACACAGCTGGGAGACCGGGGGACACTAAAGAGTGACACACACAGCTGGGAGACCAGGGGACACTAAAGAGTGACGCACTCAGCTGGGAGACCAGGGGACACTAAAGAGTGACACACTCAGCTGGGAGACCAGGGGACACTAAAGAGTGACGCACACAGCTGGGAGACCAGGGGACACTAAAGAGTGACGCACTCAGCTGGGAGACCAGGGGACACTGACACACTCAGCTGGGAGACCAGGGGACACTAAAGAGTGACGCACTCAGCTGGGAGACCAGGGGACACTAAAGAGTGACACACTCAGCTGGGAGACCAGGGGACACTAAAGAGTGACGCACACAGCTGGGAGACCAGGGGACACTAAAGAGTGACGCACTCAGCTGGGAGACCAGGGGACACTAAAGAGTGACACACTCAGCTGGGAGACCAGGGGACACTAAAGAGTGACGCACTCAGCTGGGAGACCAGGGGACACTAAAGAGTGACACACTCAGCTGGGAGACCAGGGGACACTAAAGAGTGACGCACACAGCTGGGAGACCAGGGGACACTAAAGAGTGACGCACTCAGCTGGGAGACCAGGGGACACTAAAGAGTGACACACTCAGCTGGGAGACCAGGGGACACTAAAGAGTGACGCACACAGCTGGGAGACCAGGGGACACTAAAGAGTGACGCACTCAGCTGGGAGACCAGGGGACACTAAAGAGTGACGCACACAGCTGGGAGACCAGGGGACACTAAAGAGTGACGCACTCAGCTGGGAGACCAGGGGACACTAAAGAGTGACGCACACAGCTGGGAGACCAGGGGACACTAAAGAGTGACGCACTCAGCTGGGAGACATGGGGACACTAAAGAGTGACACACTCAGCTGGGAGACCAGGGGACACTAAAGAGTGACGCACTCAGCTGGGAGACCAGGGGACACTAAAGAGTGACACACACAGCTGGGAGACCAGGGGACACTAAAGAGTGACGCACACAGCTGGGAGACCAGGGGACACTAAAGAGTGACGCACTCAGCTGGGAGACCAGGGGACACTAAAGAGTGACACACACAGCTGGGAGACCAGGGGACACTAAAGAGTGACGCACTCAGCTGGGAGACCAGGGGACACTAAAGAGTGACACACACAGCTGGGAGACCAGGGGACACTAAAGAGTGACGCACTCAGCTGGGAGACCAGGGGACACTAAAGAGTGACGCACTCAGCTGGGAGACCAGGGGACACTAAAGAGTGACGCACTCAGCTGGGAGACCAGGGGACACTAAAGAGTGACGCACTCAGCTGGGAGACCAGGGGACACTAAAGAGTGACGCACTCAGCTGGGAGACCAGGGGACACTAAAGAGTGACGCACTCAGCTGGGAGACCAGGGGACACTAAAGAGTGACGCACTCAGCTGGGAGACCAGGGGACACTAAAGAGTGACGCACACAGCTGGGAGACCAGGGGACACTAAAGAGTGACGCACACAGCTGGGAGACCAGGGGACACTAAAGAGTGACGCACACAGCTGGGAGACCAGGGGACACTAAAGAGTGACGCACACAGCTGGGAGACCAGGGGACACTAAAGAGTGACGCACACAGCTGGGAGACCAGGGGACACTAAAGAGTGACGCACACAGCTGGAGACCAGGGGACACTAAAGAGTGACGCACTCAGCTGGGAGACCAGGGGACACTAAAGAGTGACGCACTCAGCTGGGAGACCAGGGGACACTAAAGAGTGACGCACACAGCTGGGAGACCAGGGGACACTAAAGAGTGACGCACACAGCTGGGAGACCAGGGGACACTAAAGAGTGACGCACACAGCTGGGAGACCAGGGGACACTAAAGAGTGACGCACACAGCTGGGAGACCAGGGGACACTAAAGAGTGACGCACACAGCTGGGAGACCAGGGGACACTAAAGAGTGACGCACACAGCTGGCAGACCAGGGGACACTAAAGAGTGACGCACACAGCTGAGAGACCAGGGGACACTAAAGAGTGACGCACACAGCTGGAGACCAGGGGACACTAAAGAGTGACGCACACAGCTGAGAGACCAGGGGACACTAAAGAGTGACGCACACAGCTGGAGACCAGGTGACACTAAAGAGTGACGCACACAGCTGGGAGAACAGGGGACACTAAAGAGTGACGCACACAGCTGGAGACCAGGTGACACTAAAGAGTGCCGCACACAGCTGGGAGTTCACAATTTTAACAGAGGCTTATTTCCTCAAGTGACCGATTTAGACACTTTATCTGTAATGGAAAAAGCTCTATCTGATTTTATAAAATGGCCTATTTCCCCTAAAGCAAAAGAAACTCATTTTAAAATTGTTCATAAAATCTACCCGGTTTCTACTTTTTTAAATTCAAGATTTAAATTTGAAGTGGAACCATGTTCCTTTTGTAATTTATCTGATGAATCGTTGGAACATTTATTTTTCTCTTGCCCCTTTTCTGAATTGTTTTGGTCGAATGTGAGAGATTGGTTGTTACTTAAATTAACAAATATTCCGGCCTTCAAAATATATCACATTTTATATTATATTGATAATTTGGACTCTCCCATTTCTGATTTGGTAAATATAATTATTATTTTGGGTAAATACCATTTACATTGTAGTAAATGGAGAGGAGGCAAGCCCTCCTTTCCCTGTTTCATAAATGAGTTCAAGTCCTTTTTTCTGTCCCTTAGAAAAATACAATCTTGTAACCTGTCTATAAAGATTTGCAATGACATTTCCAAATGGTTATTATTTTAAGTAAGCTTAATGCCTCTTAAATGTTTTTGTGCCTTTATGCTTTTTTCTTTCCCCCTGGCTCTTACTGGATGTATTAGTTATGTTTTTTTGTCTTATTGTGAATGAATGTCTTGAACTTATGTTGATAAGTTGATGATATCCTCACCGAGCTTTTGTATGTTTAAAAAAATGTTCAATAAAAAAAATAAATAAATAAAAAAAAAAAAAAAACACAGATGGGAGACCAGGGGACACTAAAGAGTGACGCACACAGCTGGGAGACCAGGGGACACTAAAGAGTGACGCACACAGCTGGAGACCAGGGGACACTAAAGAGTGACGCACACAGCTGGGAGACCAGGGGACACTAAAGAGTGACGCACACAGCTGGGAGACCAGGGGACACTAAAGAGTGACGCACACAGCTGGAGACCAGGGGACACTAAAGAGTGACGCACACAGCTGGAGACCAGGGGACACTAAAGAGTGACGCACACAGCTGGGAGACCAGGGGACACTAAAGAGTGACGCACACAGCTGGGAGACCAGGGGACACTAAAGAGTGACGCACACAGCTGGGAGACCAGGGGACACTAAAGAGTGACGCACACAGCTGGGAGACCAGGGTTGCGTTCGAATACTCCAAAAAAACAGCTCCTAAGTTCTAACCCTATCGTCTATTCCTTGACCTCGGAGTGAAACGTCATGGGGTTAAGGGATAGTGGATAGGAGAATTCAAAAGGATTTAGGAGAAGAGACTGCGGTACTTTAGAGAATCCGACTGCACTTTCACTATCCGACGTGTTTATGATGCGCCAGCAGAGGTCATAAATGTGCGCCTGCTGCTGTGGGGAAACTATGGAAACTACAGTTTTCTATACAGCGGACTACAACATGGATGTTTAATAAGAACGAGGGACTACTGTAAACTCATCTAGAGACTCTGCACCGTGCTCTGATGCTGTTGTTTTATGCTTTATGAACGGGGACAACAGAGAAACATATTCTTCATGACCAAAGTTGGAATTGAAATAAAAAAGGAAAGTGAAACTTATGCTCGTCACCCTCTCCCTCCGGTCCACATTAATACAAATGATCCCAATACGTATGATTGTATGAAAAGATCTTAAAATCAATACAAATGTATTTATTATAAACGTTAGTCCTTAACATCTATCACTGTGTATATCACCATTCAAACATCTTTTAAAAGTTGAACAAACCCCACACAGCTCAGTAAAGACTGTGAAATGTTGACTTTATTTGATCATTTCAGTAAAAACTAACGTTCATATTTCTCTTTTTGATTATAATACTGATGAACGTTCAAAACAAAGCACTTTGGCAAGTTACCACATACGTTTTAAAATGCTTAATAAGCACCGTAACTTTCATGATATCATTTCTCGTTCATAATCGGTTGTTTCCGTGAACGGCCGACTGTTGTGTGACGGCAAATGCTGCGGCCGCAAGGCATTGTGGGGCAGCATTTTCTCCTCTCCTTTCGGTTAGGGAGGTCCAGTGGTTCCTAAGCTAAAGGAGGTTATAAAGGAAGTTTGAAACCTCCTTTCCTTTTAATTTAGAGAATTCGAACGGCACTTATCATGGCTGCCACTGAGGGACTTCCGGGTCATTTCACTCCGTTAGGAAGGTTCCTAAGCTAAATGGACTATTCGAATGCAACCCAGGGGACACTAAAGAGTGACGCACACAGCTGGGAGACCAGGGGACACTAAAGAGTGATGCACACAGCTGGAGACCAGGGGACACTAAAGAGTGACGCACACAGCTGGAGACCAGGGGACACTAAAGAGTGACGCACACAGCTGGAGAACAGGGGACACTAAAGAGTGACGCACACAGCTGGGAGACCAGGGGACACTAAAGAGTGACGCACACAGCTGGGAGACCAGGGGACACTAAAGAGTGACGCACACAGCTGGGAGACCAGGGAACACTAAAGAGTGACGCACACAGCTGGGAGACCAGGGGACACTAAAGAGTGACGCACACAGCTGGGAGACCAGGGGACACTAAAGAGTGACGCACACAGCTGGGAGACCAGGGGACACTAAAGAGTGACGCACACAGCTGGGAGACCAGGGGACACTAAAGAGTGACGCACACAGCTGGGAGACCAGGGGACACTAAAGAGTGACGCACACAGCTGGCAGACCAGGGGACACTAAAGAGTGACGCACACAGCTGGAGACCGGGTGACACTAAAGAGTGACGCACACGGCTGGGAGACCGGGGGACACTAAAGAGTGACGCACACGGCTGGGAGACCGGGGGACACTAAAGAGTGACGCACACGGCTGGGAGACCGGGGGACACTAAAGAGTGACGCACACGGCTGGGAGACCAGGGGACACTAAAGAGTGACGCACACAGCTGGGAGACCAGGGGACACTAAAGAGTGACGCACACAGCTGGGAGACCAGGGGACGCTAAAGAGTGACGCACACAGCTGGAGACCAGGGACCACTAAAGAGTGACGCACACAGCTGGGAGACCAGGGGACACTAAAGAGTGACGCACACGGCTGGGAGACCAGGGGACACTAAAGAGTGACACACACAGCTGGGAGACCAGGGTTGCGTTCGAATACTCCAAAAAAACAGCTCCTAAGTTCTAACCCTATCGTCTATTCCTTGACCTCGGAGTGAAACGTCATGGGGTTAAGGGATAGTGGATAGGAGAATTCAAAAGGATTTAGGAGAAGAGACTGCGGCACTTTAGAGAATCCGACTGCACTTTCACTATCCGACGTGTTCATGATGCGCCAGCAGAGGTCATAAATGTGCGCCTGCTGCTGTGGGGAAACTATGGAAACTACAGTTTTCTATACAGCGGACTACAACATGGATGTTTAATAAGAACGAGGGACTACTGTAAACTCATCTAGAGACTCTGCACCGTGCTCTGATGCTGTTATGCTTTATGAACGGGGACAACAGAGAAACATATTCTTCATGACCAAAGTTGGAATTGAAATAAAAAAGGAAAGTGAAACTTATGCTCGTCACCCTCTCCCTCCGGTCCACATTAATACAAATGATCCCAATACGTATGATTGTATGAAAAGATCTTAAAATCAATACAAATGTATTTATTATAAACGTTAGTCCTTAACATCTATCACTGTGTATATCACCATTCAAACATCTTTTAAAAGTTGAACAAACCCCACACAGCTCAGTAAAGACTGTGAAATGTTGACTTTATTTGATCATTTCAGTAAAAACTAACGTTCATATTTCTCTTTTTGATTATAATACTGATGAACGTTCAAAACAAAGCACTTTGGCAACTTACCACATACGTTTTAAAATGCTTAATAAGCACCGTAACTTTCATGATATCATTTCTCGTTCATAATCGGTTGTTTCCGTGAACGGCCGACTGTTGTGTGACGGCAAATGCTGCGGCCGCAAGGCATTGTGGGGCAGCATTTTCTCCTCTCCTTTCGGTTAGGGAGGTCCAGTGGTTCCTAAGCTAAAGGAGTTTATAAAGGAAGTTTGAAACCTCCTTTCCTTTTAATTTAGAGAATTCGAACGGCACTTATCATGGCTGCCACTGAGGGACTTCCGGGTCATTTCACTCCGTTAGGAAGGTTCCTAAGCTAAATGGACTATTCGAATGCAACCCAGGGGACACTAAAGAGTGACGCACACAGCTGGGAGACCAGGGGACACTAAAGAGTGATGCACACAGCTGGGAGACCAGGGGACACTAAAGAGTGACGCACACAGCTGGGAGACCAGGGGACACTAAAGAGTGACGCACACAGCTGGAGACCAGGGGACACTAAAGAGTGACGCACTCAGCTGGGAGACCAGGGGACACTAAAGAGTGACACACACAGCTGGGAGACCAGGGGACACTAAAGAGTGACGCACACAGCTGGGAGACCAGGGGACACTAAAGAGTGACGCACACAGCTGGAGACCAGGGGACACTAAAGAGTGACGCACACAGCTGGAGACCAGGGACCACTAAAGAGTGACGCACACAGCTGGGAGACCAGGGGACACTAAAGAGTGACGCACACGGCTGGGAGACCAGGGGACACTAAAGAGTGACGCACACGGCTGGGAGACCAGGGGACACTAAAGAGTGACGCACACAGCTGGGAGACCAGGGGACACTAAAGAGTGACGCACACAGCTGAACAGCTGTCTCTGTCTCATTTTATAAAACATTCCTCGAGTTGGGAACATTTTTGTTTGAGCGTTTGTTTGATTTAAAGAGTTTTACATTGCGTGAAAGCGTTGTTGTTGTACCTGATCCTCATGTCAGATCCAGCCGTCAGCAGCAGAGGGTTTCCATCAGCAGGGCTGCAGTAGATCCCATGCACACTGTGAGGAGAGGGCTGCCACACACACACACACACATTTTATTATTTATTGTTATTTACATTATTTATACCATTATTAATTATTACTCCTGAGATAAATGTCGTTAGCAGCTAAACGCTCCTCTATGTTCAGCTGCTGATGTCTTAGAAAGTGTCCATCGGTAACTGAGAAGGATTCTCTAACCTACTGACATCCATTTAGTCAAATAACACGCACACACACACGCCTACCTGCATCTCAGAGAGTGGAGGAGCAGAGCTCGCCCACAGGGTGAACTTACGATCCCCCGTCTCCATGTCCCACATCGACACTTCGTTGTTCCCCTGCACAGCTACACACACACACACACACACACACACACACACACACACACACACACACGCACACACACACACACAGGGTGAGACAGTTACACACTGAGAGACAATGAAAGGGTGTTTTACATGACACCAACCCACTGTTAACCTGTACGTCATGCCCCGCCCCTTTTATGGTGAACACCATTGCTGTCATGTGACTAGAGGTCAAATCAGATTCAGAGGTTTGAAGGTAAAGAAAATCAGTTTTGTTTTGTATTGTTTGACGCCCACAGCAGCTTTGAGGCCAGATGAAACTAGACGCCAGTTCTTTGTTTTCACTGGAAAGTGGGCGTTCATTACAAAGTGATTTACACTTCATCTTGATTATTCTAACCATCCAGACGGACGCCCCTCTCACCTGCGATGACCCAGGATTGATAGAGAGGATGCAT
Source organism: Trematomus bernacchii (assembly GCF_902827165.1). Lineage (NCBI taxonomy): Eukaryota > Metazoa > Chordata > Actinopteri > Perciformes > Nototheniidae > Trematomus > Trematomus bernacchii. Next base: position 780,147 of record NW_022987542.1, on the reverse strand, counting down.
CAGCAGCCGTCTGATTCGTGCTCGGGCGGGGTGGGTGTGGTTAGAGATGGGCAGCTGGAACCGCATATCCCAGCATGCCATGGTGCCGCTGCTCGTACCTGTGGGAGAAACAGGAAGTGGGGAGATTAACTACAGGAAGTACTCCGATAGGTCCCGCCCCTATACCGTCTATGATGGGAACACATATTGGAATTTTGCATTAGTCCATATAGAGAATTACATTACATTTAGATTAACAGTCCTAATGCATATCTATACACACACACACACACACACACACACACACACACACACACACACACACACACACACACACACACACACACACACACACACACACACACACACACACACACACACACACACACACACACACACACACACACACACACACAACACACACACACACACACACACACACACACACACACACACACACACACACACACACACACCACACACACACACACACACACACACACACACACACACACACACACACACACACACACACACACACACACACACACACACACACACACACACACACCGAGGCAGAGCCAGCACTGGTGCATGTCGACGGTGAAGGAGGTGATGAGTCCGAGGCGGAGGTCGTGGCGCAGCGTCCAGGCGTTGGAGTTGGAGCGGAGGTCCCAGCCCACCAGGGAGCCGTTAACCGTTGCGTAGGCTAACACCGACTGAGCGCCCGAGTTAAAGTGATGGATGTCCACCGCACAGCCGTCCTCCTGCAGGTCCAGAGCCCTGACACACACACACACACACAGTGAGTAACATCCAGAGGACATATATATATACTTTATTACACTGCTTAGTTAAAAACTCGATTCTAATTTGGTCGATCCTGACAATGGTATTTTTGCACCTGTCCCTGAAGGCAGCATCTCCCTGGTCCAATGGGATTTCTCCATGTGATTTTGGATTATTGCAGAAAATAATCGTAATGTTTTTGATATTTACACGTTTAGTTCAGCAGATAATCTCCACATATTAACAGCACTTTATGATTTCTGGGGTAAAAAGCTAATGTTTGGCTATAACGGAACTACAGCACGGTCACATGACTTCACGTCACCACCGCTAAGCTAAAGGTGGCTAATGTTGGGCTATAAAGGAACTACAGCACGGTCACATGACTTCACATCACCACCGCTAAGCTAAAGGTGGCTAATGTTGGGCTATAAAGGAACTACAGCACGGTCACATGACTTCACATCACCACCGCTAAGCTAAAGGTGGCTAATGTTGGGCTATAAGGGAACTACAGCACGGTCACATGACTTCACGTCACCACCGCTAAGCTAAAGGTGGCTAATGTTGGGCTATAAGGGAACTACAGCACGGTCACATGACTTCACGTCACCACCGCTAAGCTAAAGGTGGCTAATGTTGGGCTATAAGGGAACTACAGCACGATCACATGACTCCACGTCACCACCGCTAAGCTAAAGGTGGCTAATGTTGGGCTATAAGGGAACTACAGCACGGTCACATGACTTCACGTCACCACCGCTAAGCTAAAGGTGGCTAATGTTGGGCTATAAGGGAACTACAGCACGGTCACATGACTCCACGTCACTACCGCTAAGCTAAAGGTGGCTAATGTTGGGCTATAAGGGAACTACAGCACGGTCACATGACTTCACGTCACCACCGCTAAGCTAAAGGTGGCTAATGTTGGGCTATAAAGGAACTACAGCACGGTCACATGACTTCACGTCACCACCGCTAAGCTAAAGGTGGCTAATGTTGGGCTATAAAGGAACTACAGCACGGTCACATGACTCCACGTCACCACCGCTAAGCTAAAGGTGGCTAATGTTGGGCTATAAGGGAACTACAGCACGGTCACATGACTCCACGTCACCACCGCTAAGCTAAAGGTGGCTAATGTTGGGCTATAAGGGAACTACAGCACGGTCACATGACTCCACGTCACCACCGCTAAGCTAAAGGTGGTGAATGTTTGGCTATAAGGGAACTACAGCACGGTCACATGACTTCACGTCACCACCGCTAAGCTAAAGGTGGCTAATGTTGGGCTATAAAGGAACTACAGCACGGTCACATGACTTCACGTCACCACCGCTAAGCTAAAGGTGGCTAATGTTGGGCTATAAGGGAACTACAGCACGGTCACATGACTCCACGTCACCACCGCTAAGCTAAAGGTGGCGAATGTTTGGCTATAAGGGAACTACAGCACGGTCACATGACTTCACGTCACCACCGCTAAGCTAAAGGTGGCTAATGTTGGGCTATAAAGGAACTACAGCACGGTCACATGACTTCACGTCACCACCGCTAAGCTAAAGGAAGCTAATGTTGGGCTTGATGACGTTTTGTCGTCTCATTTAGACACTTGTTAGCAACCTCTGTTTGTAAATCCACCAGTGGGGTATTTACTGAAGTACTTTTGACCTACAGACCAGTGGACAGGAAGTGATAAAATGCTGAGTCATTTCTGGTTTTAGGACTCATCCACAGCTCTCAATTGATTAAGAATCACTTTAAACATGTTGTCTTTGAAGTTTGAAGTTAACGTTCTGATCTTAGCATCTTCATGGTTTATTGAACATATTGTAAGCTCAGGCTAAAAGCATCAGCTGGACTGTGATGTATCGCTCAGGTACCTGGTCTGGAAGGGCTGCACTTTGGGGGATTTGGGGGGTTTGTTGGCCTCGACTGCCAGCAGCTGGATGGATCCGTTATCTGAGGCCACGGCCAGGTAATGAGAGCCCTGGCAGAAAGTCAACGTCTTCACGTGACCGCCGATACGAGAGTACGTCAGCACCGACCTGCAGGAGAACACAACAGCTGAGAAAGTGTCCCACTCTGGTAACCAAAGCAAAGGAGCACTTTAAAAGGTACCTGTACACGTTGTTTAGCATAAGACTGATAAACACCTGAGCTCTGTGATGTGGCCCGATAAACATTCATCTGTTTGCCATCTTGCAATCTACTAATTTATATGAATAGTTATCACCGCAATAAACCGTATTTAATTTTGTCTTAATGTATTATTTCATTTCATATTCTGTTCTTGTGCCTGTCGTATTCTATCTTCATGTATACAGACTTCTTGCACTATCTCATATTTTTGTATTTGATTATATACGATGCATTGTTGGAGGAGCTCAGGTCAGAAGAATGTACTGTAGCTGCTGAGCATATGATGATAACACCTTTGAAATGGAAATCAATAAAGGTGTTGCAATGAATACCTGTGTGTGTGTGTGTGTGTGTGTGTGTGTGTGTGTGTGTGTGTGTGTGTGTGTGTGTGTGTGTGTGTGTGTGTGTGTGTGTGTGTGTGTGTGTGTGTGTGTGTGTGTGTGTGTGTGTCCCAGCCTCACCTGGTGGTGGTGGTCTTGCCCTCCATCTTCTGGCTGTCCCACACTTTGACGGTGCCGTCGTTGGAGGCCGTGGCGAAGATCGAGTGTTCGTCGGAAACTCTGATCCTGTTCACGGCCGCTTTGTGTTCGTGAAGGTGAGCCACCAGCAGCCCCTTAGGGTGCCACCCTGAAACACACAGGTAACACACAGGTAAACACACAGGTAACACACAGGTAACACACACAGGTAAACACACAGGTAAACACACAGGTAACACACAGGTAACACACACAGGTAAACACACAGGCACCACTCACAGGTACAGTGTGTGTGTGTATGTATGTATGTATGTATGTATGTATGTATGTATGTATGTATGTGTGTGTATGTGTGTGTGTGTGTGTGTGTGTGTACCTGGAGGGGGGGGTCTGCTCTCCCACTCTGCGCTCTCCATCATGTGCTTGTGCTTCCTCTCAGCGCTGCTCTGCTCTCTCCTCTGCTGAACCAGCTGCTGCAGCTCCACCCTGCAGGTGTTCAGCCGTCTCTGATAGGCCGGCCCGCTCTGAACAGCCGCCAGAGCGGGGGGCGGAGCCGAGCTCTTCCTCACCTGACCCTCCGCCTGCACACACACACACACACACACACACACACACACACACACACACACACACACACACACACACACACACACACACACACACACACACACACACACACACACACACACACACACACACACACACACACACAATGCCGGTTATTATACTTGTGGCGGCTCAATTCCCATTTAAATTTGAGTCGCCGAGAGGCTAAGCTTGGCTTTATGCTGCGACGCGTTTTCAATGTTTCCACATCACAAGATGCAAGAATGGAAGTAGTCATCACATACAGAGCATCAGCTAGTTCCTGAACAGTGTCCTTCACATGCTGATATCCAAGAGAGGGAGTTACACAGTCACAAGATGGAGGAATAGAAAGCAGTATTCAATGTTTACTTCAGATTAGCTCCACGTCAGAAATGAGCATGCTTGTCATATGTCTATCTCCATAGAGGCTGAATCATCATGTTAATCACATAGCTATCATATGCCTCAAACAGTCCTGATGCTCTTCTAGGTAATCACACATCCTGTCATGTTCACAGCTACAGTTGGGATACCTTTGTTAGCATGTTACTCTCATGTTGGAAGAGGACATTCAGTATTTTCCCCTTTCAAGGACAGAAAGTGAATAGTTTAGGACTGTAAAAGATAATGGTAAGAAGGCGGACTGTGTGCGTCTGAGAGCTGGTGACGATGTTAATCCTCTGGGAACATAAACACATCTTCCCTGTGATCCTGCACTCAAGGTGTCCTCAACAAAGAAGACATAGTAGGTGCAGTGTCTGCCTGCAGTCTGACTGTGATCCATCTCCTGCATATCAGAAGGACACTGTTCAGGAACTAGTTGATGCTCTGTATGTGATGACTGCTTCCATTCTGGAGAGGATCAGAGACACATGGATCCTGAGACTGAAGCTCAAGCTGGAGACCAGGGAGAGAGTTCTAACATGAAGCATCAAATCAGCAGCTGGAGAAAAGGACTCAAATATCAAAATATTTATCAAATTGAAATGTGTACAAAAAAGGTATTTCTTAAAGGTCCCGTGTCATGGCCATTTCTACTGATCATAATTCCATTGTTGAGGTCTACTAGAATAGATTTATATTGTTCAATTATCCAAACTCACATTGGTTTCTCATACAGCATCTCTGTATAGTATGTGTATTCACTCTCTGTCCTACACGGCTTGGTGGAGCTCCTGCCCCCCCCCCTCCCTGTGAGCCCAGTGGCCGTCTGCAAGACAGCGAGACACAGCCCGAAACCAGCCCGAACACACACACACACACACCGACTCACAGCCTCGCCGTGTCCTGCCGTCTCAGGGAGGAGAAATCGGCGGAGCTGCAGCTGAGAAAAGATTGAGTGTGTGTGTGTGTGTGTGTGTGTGTGTGTGTGTGTGTGTGTGTGTGTGTGTGTGTGTGTGTGTGTGTGTGTGTGTGTGTGTGTGTGTGTGTGTGTGTGTGTGTGTGTGAGGAAGTCTGTGGATTGGTACTTTGAGGGTTTGTGACTCTGCAGACCGTTCACATGCATTAAAACCTTCATAACACACAAGGGGACGGGTCATAACCGGAAAAGCATGACATGGGACCTTTAAAGAAAATTGTTAAAATGAATCAACCTGAAAAAACTCTTCAAGTACCTATTTAGAGATGTAGCTCCATGCACGCAGAGATAAGGGACATGCTTTGTTTCATTTTTCATTTGAATGAATGCAACAAAGAAAAAGCCTTTTGATTTAAAGAGGGTCGATACGTGTTCCCTCTGCTGTAGGTCTATAGGTGTTAGTGCATGTGAAGGGTCTGCAAAGGCTAACATCCCTGAGTTTCTCTGCCACTCTAATTTAATGAACACCTTCTAAACTCTTTCTCCGATAAAGAATGACCTGAAAGGTGGAGGACTTGGAGCTCTGTTGATTTCCCACTCAGTCCTCGGGGGGGAACGCTCAGTCTTTAGCCATTTGAGTGAAAACGAGCAGAGCAAACCACTCCTGATCATTCCCAATGTTTTTTCTTTTAATGCACGTTGTAGCAACGCTCCGGGACGAGCAGCGTTGCTAACAAGTATATAGACTTTTTGCACTATTGTGTATTTTATTATATATGATGCATTGTGGGAGGAGCTCAGGTCAGGAGAATGTCATTGCCGTTTTTACACTGAAGCTCATGAGCAATACAATAAAACCTTTGAATCTTGAAAGAAGTCAACGTTAAAGTCAATCTCTCTCTCTGTGTGTGTACAGACGGAGAGAATAACGTTTCCAACAATCCCGAATACAAATATACGAATCTGTATAAAAGTATGCAGGACTGTGATGTGATGTTACCGTGGGCGGCTGGGTGGAGGCGGGCTCCTGCGACCCGAACATGCTCTTCCACTCCTCGTTCATGGTGGAGTCCTGCTTGGTGTGCTTCCTCGCTGCAGGACAACAACAACAACAACAGGTTAATTAAAGCAGCCGGTCAGAGGACTCCCCACCATCATTAACTAACTAAGTCTATAAAGTCTCAGCCATGTTGAGAGCACCACGGCACACACGTTGCAGCCGGATGTCATTCCATTAGCTGTGTTTGGGTCTGTGTGCAGTGAGAAGAGAGATCACATCGTTCCAGATGGTTCCAGTGAATCATTCAGGAAGAGACTGGCATCACTAACCTCTGAGCAAACGGAAGAAAGAGGAAAGAAAATGATCTTGATCGAGGTGGAGGAAGCACTTCCAAATCGCTCATATCAAAATACTCTATTACAAATAAAAGTCCTACGTTTAGAATCTCATTTGAGTAAAGCTAGCAATGAAGTTAAAGATTTTAGATATTAAATAGTTTTTTTATTTATTTATTATTTTAATTGTTTGGATAAAACATGTAGGGTCTTCAAACCCACATTTACTCAGTCAAATATAATTATAATATATATATATGTTTCTTTGATTTATTATTGATATTATATTTTATTAATATTTGTATTTATTTATTACTTTACTTATTTACTTATATAAAAGGTAAATGATCAACTTGTTTTCAATGTGTTTCTTTACTTTAATGTTATTTATTAAACATTTTTTTAAATCTATTTACTCATTTTATTATTTGGAAGAAATGAAAATGACGTTAGTGTATTTCCACCCTCACTTATTTAATTTAATACATGATGTTCTGTATAAAAGTGTCACCTCTCTTGTCGTCGGGCTCGGCTCTGGGCTTCACCAGGTCCACCTGCCGGCCGGTGATCCCCAGGGTCAGCAGGTCGATGACCCCGCTGAGCCCCTCCCCCGCCGGGCCGGGGTCCCCCATGTTGGCTTTGGCCTTGTTGGACTTCAACATGAAGTCTTTGAGCGCCAGCAGCTTGTCTTCCTCCGGCTCCGTCATCCCCTGCACCGAAAACACAAACAACCCTTTAACCTGCTCTCATCCCACAGGGAGGCTGACGCACACCTGGACCTCCAGAACATCCACCTGGACATCCAGAACATCCACCTGGACATCCAGAACATCCACCTGGACATCCAGAACATCCACCTGGACATCCAGAACATCCACCTGGACATCCAGAACATCCACCTGGACATCCAGAACATCCACCTGGACATCCAGAACATCCACCTGGACATCCAGAACATCCACCTGGACATCCAGAACATCCACCTGGCTGCTACTCACACGCTATGTATCACTTGTACACTCTCATGGCACTACTACTGTGTCATTGTGTTGCTCTGTTGGAGGAGCTTGGGACTGGAGCTGTGCACAGTTGTGACTATGAAACCCTTGAACCTTGAAAAAACCTGCACATTTATTCAAGTTCAAAGGCTTTTATTGTCGTGTAGTTATATATCAATGAAAATATTAGGCTCCTCCTCCAACAGAGCAACACAATAACACAGATAACAGTGCAAGTAAATACAAATAAATAGAATATAATAGAAACCGTGCAGAATAGTCTATATACAGTAATTGGAATATGTATGTAAATATATTTAACACGTTCATACAAACGCTCAACTTCTTACTGTGATATCCTGATGCATTGTGATTTTAGAAAGGTTTCTATTATCATCTGGACAACAGCTGGAAATGAGCCATGTTGGCTCAAGCTGCTCCATGTTCTGTGTGATGTGCCAGTTGATCAATGGGGACTGTCCACGACACGGCAAACACATCAAACTCTCTGAACCGGTTGCTGCTATAAAACGCCTCAATTTCCCCAAGAGGATAAATAAAGTGTCTTGTGTAGGGATGGGTATCGTTAAGGTTTTAACGGTACTACTACTTTTATCGATACCGCTTATCGATCCGGTTCTTTAACGGTACTCTTATGCCCCTTTCACACCAACGCAACTCCGGTTCAAGCTCCGTGCTAGAGCTTTTCTGGTTCAGAACCGGTTCTTCGGTTTAGCGCCGGCTCTTTTCACACCGCTCAGAGCCCGACTGGTGCTGCCGCTGCTGCGTCATGACGTCACAGTTTACGTCGCTGAGTTTCTCCCCAACGCCGGAGCTCACCTCACAACAACGGGCCGGGGACTGCGTTGCTTTTAATCATACGAAGCCAGATTAAATTAAATAACGACTTCTCCAACCTTGTACTTTTCTCCAGAGTGCCGTGGTTCATTGTTTATTAATGTGTTTCAGCGGCATTTACCGACCGCTGCAGTGCTGGCCGGCTGCTCTTCAACGGGAGTGTATTCTCCCGTTAGCTCCGGGTTAGCTCACACGGCTCTAAAGTATTCACTGTCTGACTGTCACACAAGCAGCTGATACATATCCCCAGTTCCCCTTAAGTGAATGTGTGTCAGTCTGAATTGACGCTGTTTGGTGTCAGTCTGAATTGACGCTGTTTGGCATCACAACGCTGTTATGAAAGTTTCTCTGGTATAACATGGGTGATGTTAGCATAGCAACCGAAGCTAAACTGACTACTTGCTAAGCAGTTTTCTACAGGCACTTTTTACCGACGTATTTTTCATTATGATTCTACTTGTGATAGTCGGACATGACAACCTGTGCAGCCCATGTATTGATTCCATCCGATAGCTGCTATAATAACAAACAAAACGTCTGCCTGCTCTCCACAATGATCAATAACAGCGAACGGATGGTCAAGTAAACAGAATCACACGAAGCCTGGTTAGTGTTGCCTGACTTTATAAAGTGTGTTTTTTTTAACAAGTGTGTGGTTGCGTTCTAGTCACTTTGCTCAGCACTACTGCTTGTTACAACTTTTATTTGCCGTACTCGCCTTAAGTGTTAGCTCAGGTTAATCTCGCCCCCCTCCGACGTAAGCGTGACGTATGCGGTTCTTGCTTCTAGACGGACAACTTTTTGGTGCTCGAAACGAACCGGATTCCGGAGCTATGACGCTGCTCCGCTGCGGTGTGAACAGGAAAACCCGGTGCTTTTCAAGCACCAGCACCGAACCGGCCCTGAAACACCGTTGGTGTGAAAGGGGTATTATCGGTTCTTTTGAGAAAGAAAAAAAAGTAAACTAACTAAACAAATTGTAAATAATGTAAACTGTAAAACACACACAGTGGTACAGAGCAACACAGGTGGGCAGACAGGTATGCTGCTAACGGCTCTTCTGGAGGAAGATTAAGGATACATAACACCTGACGTGGAAACGTTACTCTGGACGGGGCTACAGAGCTGCTAGAGAGACAGTTGAACCCGGTGCATTGCTCCGTCTGGACGTGGAGCACTTTGGCTGAATGACAAACTGCTCGTGGTACCGCCCTCACATGCTAAACTCTGAGTGCACTTTAGGTAACGAGCATTGGTAACACCTCAGAGCGCGTTCTCTCTCCACCGTGTGTGTGTGTGTGTGTGTGTGTGTGTGTGTGTGTGTGTGTGTGTGTGTGTGTGTGTGTGTGTGTGTGTGTCTGTGTGTGTGTCTATGTGGTGTGTCTGTGTGTGTGTGTGTCTGTGTGTGTGTGTGTGTATGTGTGTGTGTGTCTGTGTGTGTGTCTGTGTGTGTGTGTCTATGTGTGTGTGTCTGTGTGTGTGTGTGTCTGTGTGTGTCTGTGTGTGTGTGTGTGTGTGTCTGTGTCTGTGTGTCTGTGTGTGTCTGTGTGTGTGTGTGTGTGTATGTGTGTGTGTGTGTCTGTGTGTGTGTCTGTGTGTGTGTCTATGGTGTGTTGTGTCTGTGTGTGTGTGTCTGTGTGTGTGTGTGTGTGTGTGTGTGTGTGTGTCTGTGTCTGTGTGTGTCTGTGTGTGTGTGTGTGTGTGTGTGTGTGTGTGTGTCTGTGTGTGTGTGTGTGTCTGTGTGTCTATCTGTGTGTGTGTGTGTGTGTGTGTGTGTCTGTGTGTGTGTGTCTGTGTGTGTGTCTGTGTGTGTGTCTATGTGTGTGTGTCTGTGTGTGTGTGTGTGTGTCTGTGTGTGTGTGTGTGTCTGTGTCTGTGTGTGTGTGTCTGTGTGTCTGTGTCTGTGTGTCTGTGTGTGTCTGTGTGTGTGTGTGTATGTGTCTGTGTGTGTGTGTGTGTCTGTGTGTGTGTGTGTGTGTCTGTGTCTGTGTGTGTCTGTGTGTGTGTGTGTATGTGTCTGTGTGTGTGTGTGTCTGTGTGTGTGTGTGTGTGTGTCTGTGTGTGTCTGTGTGTGTGTGTGTCTGTGTGTGTGTCTGTGTGTGTGTGTGTGTGTGTGTGTGTGTCTGTGTGTGTGTGTGTCTGTGTCTGTGTCTGTGTGTGTGTGTGTCTGTGTGTCTGTGTGTGTGTGTGTGTGTGTCTGTGTGTGTGTGTGTGTCTGTGTGTGTGTGTGTGTCTGTGTGTGTGTGTGTCTGTGTGTCTGTGTGTGTGTGTGTGTGTGTGTGTCTGTGTGTGTGTGTGTGTGTGTCTGTGTGTCTGTCTGTCTCTGTGTGTGTGTGTGTAAACCGCCCCGCCCCCTCACACACAGACGGGAGAGAGAGATCTCTCCCGTCTGGATTGGAAAGATAGAAAATACATCATAGGCGCATCGTGTTAGAAACGGAGTTGGCGAAACTAGAACTGCGATATAATGTTTATGTAGCAATAACACACATGACGTATCTTTTTGAAATGTCTCCAGTACCGATAACGTCGGAGCTTAACGGTAGCACGGTCAACAGAGACCTCACTACAGGGTGTGTTAAACAGAGACCTCACTACAGGGTGTGTTAAACAGAGACCTCACTACAGGGTGTGTTAAACAGAGACCTCACTGCAGGGTGTGTTAAACAGAGACCTCACTGCAGGGTGTGTTAAACAGAGACCTCACTACAGGGTGTGTTAAACAGAGACCTCACTACAGGGTGTGTAAACAGAGACCTCACTACAGGGGTGTGTTAAACAGAGACCTCACTGCAGGGTGTGTTAAAACAGAGACCTCACTGCAGGGTGTGTTAAACAGAGACCTCACTGCAGGGTGGTGTTAAACAGAGACCTCACTACAGGGTGTGTTAAACAGAGACCTCACTACAGGGTGTGTTAAACAGAGACCTCACTGCAGGGTGTGTTAAAACAGAGACCTCACTGCAGGGTGTGTTAAAACAGAGACCTCACTACAGGGGTGTGTTAAACAGAGACCTCACTACAGGGTGTGTTAAACAGAGACCTCACTGCAGGGTGTGTTAAACAGAGACCTCACTGCAGGGTGTGTTAAACAGAGACCTCACTACAGGGTGTGTTAAACAGAGACCTCACTACAGGGTGTGTTAAACAGAGACCTCACTACAGGGTGTGTTAAACAGAGACCTCACTGCAGGGTGTGTTAAACAGAGACCTCACTGCAGGGTGTGTTAAACAGAGACCTCACTACAGGGTGTGTTAAACAGAGACCTCACTGCAGGGTGTGTTAAACAGAGACCTCACTGCAGGGTGTGTTAAACAGAGACCTCACTGCAGGGTGTGTTAAACAGAGACCTCACTGCAGGGTGTGTTAAACAGAGACCTCACTGCAGGGTGTGTTAAACAGAGACCTCACTACAGGGTGTGTTAAACAGAGACCTCACTACAGGGTGTGTTAAACAGAGACCTCACTGCAGGGTGTGTTAAACAGAGACCTCACTGCAGGGTGTGTTAAACAGAGACCTCACTACAGGGTGTGTTAAACAGAGACCTCACTGCAGGGTGTGTTAAAGGGCCCATGTCATGGCCATTTCCACTGATCATAATTACATTGTTGAGGTATACTAAAATAGATTTATACTGTGCAATTTTCCAAACTCACATTGGTTTCGCATACAGCATCTCTGTCAAGCATGTGTATTCAGCAGTATTCACTTTCTCCACTAAACGACTCGTTGGAGGCTCTTGCCCCCCCCTCCCTGTGAGCCTAGTGTGCTCCGATTGGTCAGCTCGGCCACTCGTTCTGATTAGTCAACCACCAGAGAGGCTGCGCCCATGTCTAACAGTGCTTTTCCCCGGCTGCTCTCAGCGTAACATCAGTCTTATCATGGCGTCGGTACAGCGGTATAATTTTATATACATATATATTTTTAACTGTTGTTATAGAAGAGTGTGACGGCCCCAGGGCCTTTGTCTTACGATGGGGTGGAGCTGAAGAGGCTAATCAGCACGATCACGGACACCTCCGGACACTACGGCCCCAGTCTCTCTCCAAAGCGGCTGCAGGAAGACTAACTCTGCGATCCTCTCAACCACCTATCTCTGCATTTATCACAATAAATGTGCCGTGGTTTTGTAAACTCGTGTATGGTCTCCTTGTCTTTGTGGCCTACGAGCCGCTCATAACAAAGAGTAAGTTTATTTTTACCCGTTATAAACTACTACTGTTTGATGAGAAATCAAATCATGGTTTGCTATATATGAATTCAGGGAAGAAAGGATAGGCCTACTAAGTATTTCCATTAAACTTTATTTTTAGAAATGTACAAAATGAACATAAATATACATATATACACGGTATATCATCCATTCCTCCTCCTTGCATCTTGCCTGCGCACAGTCAGTGCGGTGCCTTTTAGCACGACGCCTCAGTAGTAGTAGAAGTGCCTTTTAGCACGTCATGGATTGTCCGCCAGGATCTGGCTGGACGAAATCAAATGCAAATCACAAAATATTAGAGAAACTTAGTTGTTTTAGATTCGTTAGTAGTAGTTGTGTAATGAACAGCTTGCCTGCTAATATGCTAACCTAGCTTTGTTTACCTTGGTAGCTAACACGATATGAACGTTAGCTTGGAGGAAAGGCAACTATAATGCAGTGTAATAAAACTACTATGAACAAAAGCTAGTGGTTCATATTAGGCTAGCAATAACGTGTTTATAATTGCAATCGTATACGGGTATTCTGCTACCATACAATGTAACTTGCATGAATACATTGTTTTGCGCTAGCATACAGCTAGCCTCGTTAGCTACATGCAGTATATGTACGGTCACAATGTACGGTAAACCGGAGTATACTGTATGAGTATTCCGTGTGTGTGACTGCAGACATTCTCCTGCCATGACAAACATGTAAGGCCATCTGCTGACATTGTAGTTGATATATTTAAACGCTAGCAACGTAGCATCACAAAAATGTTTTTTCTGACCAAAACTAGCTCAAGCTCCGTGTGTTAGATCGCTACGCCAGCTATAATGTAATTACGTTTCGCGACTGACCGGCAAATCACCCGCAGTATACTGTCAATAGGTATTTTGTGTGTGAATGCAGACATTCTCCTGCTATGAGATACATGTATGCAAGGCCATCTGCTGATATTAGAGTTGATATATGGAAACTCTAGCAACTTAGTTAGCACAGTTAGCACTGTGTCAATGGCTTAGCAGTCCAACACAGTTTACACATTTAAACAGTCTTGTTTGATAAATACACAAATAACAATGCAAACTTACAGGTTGTATACCCGGATCTTCCCCTGCTCCAAACGGTCCAAACAAGCTGTGCATATCCGGCCTCAAACTGGGCAATGTTTTGGAAGCTTTCGTCTGTGAAATGCCGGTTCTTCGAACCTCTGGAGGAGGAACACGCCGCTGCTGGTGTGGCCATAGCTCTTCGGGATTGGTCCATTTCGTTCCGGGTACCGCATGACATCAGGCGGTACCCGGAAGAATCAAATGGGCAGTGACGTATCTCCAACGAGGCGTTTTGGGGAGGTATTTTCTGTGTTAGAGTTTTACTCGCTACAGGGTGTACTTTGAGGGTTTTGACTCTGCACACCGTTTACATGCATAAAAACCTTCATAACACACAAGGGGACGGGTAATAACCGGAAAAGCATGACATGGGAGCTTTAAACAGAGACCTCACTGCAGGGTGTGTTAAACAGAGACCTCTCTGCAGGGTGTGTTAAACAGAGACCTCACTGCAGGGTGTGTTAAACAGAGACCTCTCTGCAGGGTGTGTTAAACAGAGACCTCACTACAGGGTGTGTTAAACAGAGACCTCACTGCAGGGTGTGTTAAACAGAGACCTCACTGCAGGGTGTGTTAAACAGAGACCTCTCTGCAGGGTGTGTTAAACAGAGACCTCACTACAGGGTGTGTTAAAGTGCCTCCATAAACATTCATCTGTTTGCATCTTGCCATTTATTTATTTAAATGCACATATGATCATTTTATTTTATTTTTATATTTTTCTTTGCACATTTTCTTTCTTTTATTAAACATTTTATTTTATTATGTTTATATCAATATATATATATAATTTTAACCTTTTATTGGACATTTTACTACTTTTTATATTAATATACACTTTTTTTAATTTAGTTTTTTATTTTAATAGACAATTTCCTTCAACTCCTTTTATTTATTCAAATATTTGTATTTACATTTTTTTTTATTAGACATTTTACTTTAACCTATATTAATAAGCATATTTTATTCCATTTGTAATCTTTTAAAGTCAAACGGAGTGAGTGCGTGTTGTTGTGTGATTTGTGAATAGAGCAGATGTGTGAAGCATGCTTGTGGTTTTTCCTCAGAACTTTAAAAACATGAATTTCCCAGACACTGAATGTATTTTCCAGATGGAGCTTTTACGAGACATCCATCAAACCGACACTGACGTTTGATTCAGTTTTCAAAGCCAGCTTGTTCCTGATGTCGAACACACGGCGACACAGTGTGTGTTCATTCTGAGGAAGTATTTAAAACCATTCAGCTGCTTTTCTGTACAGCACTGATGACACATGGAATCAATCAAAACAACATGTAGACAGTATCACACAACAACAACAACAAACACACACACACACACACACACACACACACACACACACACCAGCAGCAGCAGCAGCCTTTAATCAGACCGTAATGAGTCACTTCAGGTCAAGACACAACACATCAAAGTTTTGTGTGTGTGTGTGTGTGTGTGTGTGTGTGTGTGTGTGTGTGTGTGTGTGTGTGTGTGTGTGTGTGTGTGTGTGTGTGTGTGTGTGTGTGTGTTAAACAGCAGGATGAGACCCCCTGTGGTTTGAGGTGAGTTAGATCACAGTTATGCAGAGCTGAGTGAATGTTAATTAAGGATCGGGATTTGAACCAGTGCCCCCCCCGGATCCAAAGATCACCGCACTGAGCCACATCCTCCCCTCAACCAATGGGTAGCCTGTATTTGAGTCTAAGTACTGAACGTTTTGGAGGTTCTGGAGGTCAAAAATGGCGGTTTGGAGACCCTTAAAACTTTAAAATCAACCAGAAATGATCAAAATCAGTCCACACAGAACAGATATGGCCACTTTCTGGTTTAAACTGCAATTGTTGATCCTGAAAATGTCAGAAATTGATTCAGCATCCTCAATAACCTCCAAAACCATCCAATTCAGCCAAGCCGTTGTTTAGCCATATGCTAAACTTAGATCAAGATCAGCAGTCAGAGCGTTCCCTTTCTCTGGAACCAACTTCCTGTTTTAATCAGAGAGGGTCCAAACGTTTAAGAGTGCGTTGAAGACCTACATTTTTAACAAAGCCTTCAGTTACAGCTGGCATTTTATGGAATTCATTTTATTTTATTTTTATGGTAATTAATTTGAAAGTCTTATGTATTTTTATTGTATCTTATTTTATTTTTGTTTTATTTCTATTTGTATTGTATTCATCATGTTGCTGTAACTGCATCATATACAATGTTGTTCTCCTGTAAAGCCCACTGAGACAAACGTGATTTGTGATAATGGGCTATACAAATAAAGTTGGTTGATTTGATTAGATCTAAACTGGGTGAGGTGTTCTCCAGACCGAACAGCGTTTATCCCACCTGTGAGAGCAGCTTCTTCAGCATCTGAGCGATGGCGGGGTCCTCTGCCGCCGGGCATTCTGGGATGGATCCGGCTCGTTTCTTCTGTCTCAGCAGCAGGTGGCGGAAGAGGCTGGCGATGTCTTTGGATCGCAGGGCGTAGTCGAAGATGGAGCGACTGACCGGCTCCTTCAGCACGCTCAGCAGCACAAGCTCCTTATCGATCTGAGGGGATTCAAGCACCTTTTAAACACTTTCAAGCACCTTTAAAACACTTTCAAGCACCTTTCAAGCACATTTTAAACACTTTCAAGCTCCTTTTAAACACTTTCAAGCTCCTTTTAAAACACTTTCAAGCACCTTTTAAACACTTTCAAGCACTTTTTAAACACTTTCAAGCAACTTTTAAACACTTTCAAGCACCTTTAAAACACTTTCAAGCACCTTTCAAGCACCTTTTAAACACTTTCAAGCTACTTTTAAACACTTTCAAGCTCCTTTTAAACACTTTCAAGCACCTTTTAAACACTTTCAAGCAACTTTTAAACACTTTCAAGCACCTTTAAAACACTTTCAAGCACCTTTTAAACACTTTCAAGCTCCTTTAAAACACTTTCAAGCTCCTTTTAAACACTTTCAAGCACCTTTTAAACACTTTCAAGCACCTTACAAGCACCTTTTAAACACTTTCAAGCTCCTTTTAAACACTTTCAAGCACCTTTAAAACACTTTCAAGCACCTTTAAAAACACTTTCAAGCACCTTTTAAACACTTTCAAGCTCCTTTTAAACACTTTCAAGCTCCTTTAAAACACTTTCAAGCACCTTTAAAACACTTTCAAGCACATTTCAAGCACCTTTTAAACACTTTCAAGCTCCTTTCAAGCACCTTTTAAACACTTTCAAGCTCCTTTAAAACACTTTCAAGCAGCTTTAAAACACTTTCAAGCACCTTTTAAACACTTTCAAGCTCCTTTAAAACACTTTCAAGCACATTTCAAGCACCTTTTAAACACTTTCAAGCTCCTTTAAAACACTTTCAAGCACCTTTAAAACACTTTCAAGCACATTTCAAGCACCTTTTAAACACTTTCAAGCTCCTTTTAAACACTTTCAAGCACCTTTTAAACACTTTCAAGCACTTGAACTTCCCTGTCTTATGCTGCTGCAACGCAAAAATGTCCCAAATTGGGATCAATAAAGTGATCTTATTCTCATCTAATCCTATGAAGCAGGTGAGGAAGGAGGTGATGAAGCAGGTGAGGAAGGAGGTGATGAAGCAGGTGATTGGGCGGGATGCTGAGGAAGAGGAGGGTCTGGACCTGGATGATGGGCTGCGTGATGAAGGGGTTCAGGTGAGGCATCAGCTTGCAGTAGACGTCGGCCACGTTCAGGTGCTGAGCGATGACCGTGATGAAGCCCACCGCCCCGTAGCGGATCCACAGGTTGGGGTGGCACAGGAAGGGAGCTGCAGCAGCACGGAGGGGAGGAGGGGGCACAG